>NW_025999913.1:9795329-9800149 GCF_001458135.2 Marmota marmota marmota
TTTTTTTAAAAAAAAAAAAAAAAAAAAAAAAAAAAAAAATCACATTAACTCCAATTCCCTGAATCTTTTTTTGTGTTTTACCCTCCCTTTTTCCTCAGCCTGGAACAGGCTATCTGGGAATCACGTAAAAGCTCTCAAATACCTTGATTTCCCCCATATGCCTCTCTTTCCATCCCACTCAACCAGCAAAACTATAGTGTTTCATGAACATTATAAGCTACCTCCCCCCTACTCCTGCACTAGACAGCTGACCTGCACTGAATAAAGTCCAACAATTTTGCAAACAACCATTATGATCAAATGATGTCACCCAGACTCTCCCAGGGATACCTACAGTATTTTCAGAAAATCTCAGTCAGCTTGTTCCCCATCTCTAGCAATGGCTAGTCTGCATTTTCACCGTTCACCTGAAGCTGTAAGTCCTCTACTCAAATTCAATGAGTCTGTTTTATCAAGAAAATGGTAGGGGGCGGGGGCTGGGGCTCAATGGTAGAGAGCTTGTCTAACATGCATGAGGCACTGGGTTTGATCCTCAGCACCATATAAAAATAAACAAAATAAAGGCATTCTTTCCACTACAACCATACAAAAAAAAAATTTAAAAAGAAAGAAAACAATATGCCATTAGATAGGATGATATTCAACTCTCCACTATGCTACTACAAATGGTCTCTGTTCCCCCCGCCCCAAGTCTTCACCTCTTCCACTATTATCAGAGAAACAGAACATCCTCTCCTCTCCAAGACTAACTATCCTGTGCTCTGGAAACACTCATCTGTCTCCCAGCCCTCACTAGCTCAGCCCCCAAGCTTCATCCTCTTCAATTTCTTCCCCTTTCCCCTCAACCTGGAAGAGCTGAATGTCCCAAAAACGCATACACCTTTCACAAATTCACAAAGTCCTATCCCTCTGTGTTAAAAATCATTGCCAGTAATGTACCGGAGTTGGTGATAAATACAATGAATTCCTTTTTTTAACGTGAAGGTTGTAAAAACCAGGTACTGCTAATATCTACTTTTTTAATATTAAATTTTGTATACATTTACTGGAACATCACAACTTGGACTAATATGTTCTCATTTTAACATCAGTTTTACCCACACAGTCAAAAAAAAGAGTGACTGGGCTGGGGATGTGGCTCAAGCGGTAGGGCCGTCGCCTGGCATGCGTGCAGCCCGGGTTCGATCCTCAGCACCACATACAAAACAAAGATGTTGTGTCCGCCGATAACTAAAAAATATAAATATTAAAAAATTCTCCCTCTCTCTCAAAAAAAAAGAGTGACTTAAGAATGATTGTGGGGGAGCATAGGAAAAATGGAGCAAAGGGGAGGGAGGGGAAGGGGGGCGCAGGAAAGATGGTGGAATGAGATAGCTATCATTACCCTAGGTACATGTATGACTGCACATATGGTCCACACTACAGCTACATCAGGTACAACCAGACAAATGAAAAGTTGTGCTGCAATTGTATACAATAATTCAAAATGCATTCTGCTGTCATATATTACCTAAGAAACAAACCAACCAACCAGGGGATGGGATTGCAGCTCAGCGGTAGAGCACTTGCCTGGCGCAGGTGAGGAACTGGGTTCCATCCTCAGCTCCACATAAAAATAAATAAAATACAGTTATTAAAAAAATTAAAAAGAATGGTATGACTTTCTGACTGTACTTTCCAAAGAGACTTTAAGGATAACTGATTGTGTGGGATTTCCACCTTATATACTGACATCAGAAGCTAACTCTCAGCTAAAATGTAAATCCACTATCAGTTGTTAAAAATTGAAGGGGGGAAAAAACTTGTCTCAACCTCGACCTCCTCTAGGTTCTGCCTAATCTCTTCTTCTATCTGTATTTCTCAAGAGTAATCTATGGTGACATCCTATTTAGTCCTTCTGTTTTGTTTCAGTCCACTAAAAGCTGGTTTTGTCCCCATCAAATCAGTTCAAACTGCCCTCCCTAAGTCACAAAGATCTGATTTCCAATTCCAGAATAAAGCTGTGCGCACACCACTATACCTATCGCTGCACTGGACACTACAGGCCACCTCCCTTGCTGAGCTTCTGGGACACTACTCTCCTTGCCACTCAGGCACCTCTCTCATCTATTTCTTCTTGGGCTCCATCCAGTCTTCCAGTGGTGTAGCTGCTCAGGGCTCCACTTTCAGCTCACAGCTTTTCTCACTCAACACACTCCAGTGCATCTACCACCCAGAGGTGACCCCTGAATCAGTCATGACCTCGACCTCTCTACCAAGATTGGGGGGAATTCAAGCACCTGCCAACCATCCCTAGTAGAAAATGTCTCACACACTGTCCCTACTGAAATAAACAGAGCCCAGTAATTCAAGTGCCAGGAGGATAATGTGCAGTTAACTACCCTCACACCCCAGATGACTCACACAGGTCAGCACCTGATCTGAAGGCCACCAATACACACCACAACATGTAATGAAAAGTTCTGCCCAACTGAGAATGATAACTGGCTAGGCCAATCTGATAAAACTCTCAGGAATGTAAAATGGGAAGGAAAAGATAAATCAGTAGAGAAAAGAGAAGAAAACCAGAAATTTGCAACTGTTGCTGAGTCACCTCAACTTAAAATAAAAAGTCATGAATTCCAGTTGCTGAGAGCACTTAAAAATCCCCTTAGTTCTAGAAGACCTGCTCACAAGGCTTGTTTTTGTAGCTTCTTCTAGTTCCCATGAAGACTGATCAAGAGTTAAGATTCCCATTTTTATTTATCTCCAAATTTAAGTAACTTCTTCAAAGTAATTATTTGATTCATGGTTCACTGCCAGAACTAACAGAGCTACAAACCCAAACATCACTCTTGATTCCTCTCTCCATTATTCCTCATACCCTCTCACTTCTACCTTTATCTCACAAATACCTGCTCTTCTCTACCCTACCACAGACCAAGTAGAGGACCTAATTTCTAACATGGTCTAACACAAGTCTTTTAAGTGAGTTTGTTATTTCCTGTCTTGTACCCCTTGAATCTATCTTCCAATCAGTTGTGCAATGTGACAAAAATGAAAATGTGAACCAGTCACTTCCTACTTAAAATTCTTTGATGATGGGCTGGGGATATAGCTCTGTTGGTAGAATGCTTGCCTTGCATGCACAAAGCCCTGGGTTCAATTCCCAGAACCACGGGTGTGTGTGTGTTTGTGTGTGTGTGTGTGTATAATGACTTCCCCATCTCCTACAGAATTCCATCTAAGCTCAATAAAATACTCAATCTTTTCTCAGACCTTGTTACACACTAAATTCCAACAACTCAAAATTGCCTGTAAAGCAAACAAAACATAACCCTCTCCGCTGTGCTTTTGTTTTCCCTTCACCCGGCCCCTCTTCTTCCCTACACCTACTGAACCTCCAAGAAGCTGTCCCTAACTATCTTCATCCCACTCTGGGTTTGATGCTCCTCCTATCTTCCATAGGGCTCTTTTAACACTTCCCTCCTGCTACATTTTATGCCCTTTGAGTCAGTGAATTCAAAGGCACTATCTCTTATCTGAGTGCCCAGAACCTGGCACTATGTGAACATTCACTAAAAGTTTATTAGATAAATGAGAGAAAGAATAAGGAGTGAGCAAGACTGCTTATACAAGATGTCCAGAACTCTTTGCCTTACAGCAATTGCTCAATCAATTATCATTATTACAGTCACTTGCTTCAGCTGTAGTTACCAAGTGGCATTTTTAAAGCTAATTTCCTAAAATTTTGGCAAAGGATTCCCTGGGAAGAGCATGGTTTGATATTTAAATTCCTTTATTTTAAGAAACATTTCTGCATCACCACTGTAAGTTCATAACAGACATTTGTACTTGTAGACAAGCAAGCATTTGTTGAAATATTTGTTCAACCTTAAGGTAAAAAATTACGCAATTATAGTTAGGAAGTGTTAAAAACTAATGACTAGAGATGTGGTAGGAGGAGTTGGGCACATTAAAATTCAACGTATTTTGCTAGATACAGTTAATAATGCTTCAATTAAAAAATGTAATTCACTGTTTCATTGCTTCCCTACCAAATTTCAGTTCTCTGGCATTTCTCCTAAGCTATCCTAACTCAGTAAAATTAAGGTGTCTGAACCTTTGTGAGGCAGTTTTTTTTTTTTTTTTCCATGTATTTATGTATTTATTTATTACCAGGGATTGAACCCAGATGCACTTAACCAATGGGTCACATTCCTGACACCCCCGCCCCTCTTTTTTTTTTTTTGAGACAGGGTCTCCCCCTTGCTAAACTGCTGAGGCTCGCTTTGAACTTGCAATCCTCCTGAGCAAAGTGGCAAGAGCCACCACTCCGGGGTACTCCATTATCTTTTCTGCCCTAGAGAACTTTTAATCTCAATTATTCTTCTCAAAGGTCTCTATGTGATCACCTATTTGATTAATTAGGTCCCCCACAAACTCAAAAAGGCAACAATATGGTATAGAAGAAAGTACTGAATTTATAATCAGTAAAATTAGTTTCAATCCTGGCTATGGCTGGGGAAAAAAAAATCTAACCTACAGGTGCTCCCACTTTGACAAATTTAAAATTACAATTCCATAATCTTGCCCAGTATGTATCAAAATTCTCTGTAAAGTATCTGAATAATTTGAAAACTATAAAAATGTAATCTAGCTGGGCATGGTGGTATGCACCTATAATCCCAGTGGCTCAAGAGGCTGAGGCAGGAGGAACACAAGTACAAAGCCTGCCTCAGCAACTTAGCAGGTCCTTGTCTCAAAAAAATAAAAAGGATTGGGGATGTGGCTCAGTGAATCAGCCTCCCACTTCCAACCCCAGTTACAGAGGCGGGGGG
>NW_025999913.1:9801223-9801843 GCF_001458135.2 Marmota marmota marmota
GGGGGGGGGGGGGGGTGCCCACAAGTCGAAGGTGGTTGGTTTGCTTTTCTTTTTTTTAATGGCAAATGTAAAACACAAGCCAATTTTCTCTAAAATACTAAACCGCACATTAAAAAAAAAAAAATCCTATTTTCAACAAGACTTCACCTAATACCAACCCGGAAATATTGGTAATTTCCAGTCTGGAGAGGTTTCTGCTCCCCTAAGAAAATGCTGCCACTGAGGTTTGTCTCTTAGCCTTCCAGTTGCTTTTAGCAGGACAGATTGTGGCAAACTTGTGCCCCTTGTCCTTTTGTCCCCCTAGACAATCTCTGGCCTAATTTTGGACAAAATCCTCCACTGATTACTCCTCCCCCCATACATCCCTGCTCTCCCTTAATTAGAAAACGTACCTCGGAATCGTGCCTCGCGTCCCCCTACGTAGGGGAGAGCGCCTGACCCAACACCTGGAGAACAATGTAACCCAACTCCAGTCCCTAGCTTCTCCCTGCAAGCCCCAAGACGTATCTCACCGAGGATCGGAAAGCCAGGTGCGTCCCGACCAGCCGAGCTCTCCAAGGCGTCCTGCTGGGGCCTAGGCCCTCGGCTCCTCCCCACCCGGGGCACTCTGGTCCCCGCCC
>NW_025999913.1:9801866-9803959 GCF_001458135.2 Marmota marmota marmota
CACTCCAACCCAGGTTAGCAGAGGGCGGGGGTGGGGGGGGGAAGGCAATTAAGAGAGAGAGAAGCAATCTGTAATTAAAACATTTAGGCTAATTGAATCCATTGTCATATTCATGCTTGCCTAGCATGTGCAAGGCCCTGGGTTCAATCCTCACACACACACTACACACAGAGACAAGAAAACCCTAAGTCTAAAAAAAACCTGTCACTTGGGTATTCAACACTGACAAGAATTTTTAAAATAAGAGGGGCTATTCCTGGGCATTTCCATAGTCAGCGTGTGCTAAGCAAAAGGTCTTTTACAAAACTCTTACCATGCACCCCTCTATGCACACCCTGCTACTCTTCTGCAATCCAACCATGCATGTGGCATTGTTTTGCATTAATCCCTTCAAATCATTTATGGAACAATACTGCTTTCAAAAGCAGCAATTCCAATTTAAAAGAAAAAAATCTTAAACACAGAACACGTTCAGAGCAAAAGAAACCAAGATACTTCAATTTCAAAGGTAGTAAGGGAAATCTATAATTCTGGAAAATAATTATGATTTTTTTCAAATTCTGGAATATGCAAAAATATCCAATGTAATTTTTTTAAAAAGTTTTGTAATGCTTAGATAAAAATCAATGAGTACAATGATAAAATTAGATAAAAATCCACTCTTATTTTGTGATTTCAAAGTTTTACCATCCACTACCTATGATACTTTCCCTTTGCTACTTGGTTACTTGCCCACTATATTTGGTGAAGTACTCTCAGAAGACATAGAAAAATAACAGTAACAACAGAAAGCACACAGCAAGAGACTCTAAAATACCAACAAGAGGAAAGGGGGGAAAAGAAAGACTGTCTGTGACAAGGGAGAGACAAAGAGAAACCAGAAGAGGAGAAAAAACAAGGATGACAAACAACAAAATCTGTTTCCAGAAGTAATGGTTTATGTTTATAAGCGAGTGATGCTTCCAGAAAGTGAATCTAGTATTACACAACAGAAAGCAATAAAAAAGGTCAACGGGAAAAATAATTGAGAAAGCAGTGTTATAAATATTCCAAACTCCAACCAATTTCACATAAACATGTACTTTCCTCTGACCCAAATCATTAATTTTATGTGAAAGAAGTTCATACAACTAATCAAAGCCTGTTACAGAGATAAATAAACTGTAATCACGAATCTCAGCACAGAAATTCAGAACTGGAAATTTCCTTACCAACCATCCAGTTCAACTCCCACATTACTCAAGAGATACTGTCTTGAAACAAACCTACAATCACAAATACTGCAAGACCCTGGAAAGCTAAAATTCTTTCTTCAGTAATCTTTCGTATATACTGCCTCTGGTTTTAAAGGCTTATTTTGCACCATCAATTATTAATTTAAAATGACAAAGTTTTGTCAAGTCTAACAAAAGCAAGTTGATGAGCCAGATTAGAAGTAAACACTTCATAACACAACACTGTCCAAATTTAAAAACAAATTTAAGTAATGCTTCATAAGGAAATTAACAAAATCTTCTAACATGAGAGAAAACAAAGATCAACTATTTTGAAATTCGTAGTTGTTTAAATGAAGCAATATAACATTCAATTATGAACACTTTCAAAATTGAAAGCGCTTCTTTGGATCTATGGCAAGGATTAAAAGGAAGACTGTTCAGCAAGGCCCATTTTTGTGAGCGATTCTTTCCAGCCAAATAATTGAGTACACATCTGTTGCCATTCTCCTTTCGGATTAAATAGTAACTTATCAAGGTTCTTCTCAAATCTCAGTCCCGTATACTTTTATACAAGGTTGTTTATACCCTCTACATGCATGCCACTAGGATCAGAGGAAGAAGCTGCTTTGTAGCCAATCAAAACGAGGCTGCTTAGAATGTAAACGCTCCTGGCTCCTGCTTCACGTTTGGGGCCTGAAACACTGGATTTGTTTCCAGACAAACTGATACACTGAATTTTTTTTTCTCCTCCTTTTCTCTTTTTCCACAAGTAAACTTGACGCATACCACTAATCTGCAATACATTTCAAAAATCCCCATTGCAATGTATTCTCTTATAAAGCTTTGTTTTAACCTAGGAGAGACTGGGGGGGGGGG
>NW_025999913.1:9804144-9821550 GCF_001458135.2 Marmota marmota marmota
GGCGGAGCGCCCCGGGGCCGGCCGTGGAGAGCCCCGGGGCTGGGGCCGCGCCGCCGGCTGCTGGCCTGCGAGCCGCCTCTGTGCTCGGCCACGACCCAGCTCGTTACGCTCGGGCGTTTCTACCGCACGGTTGACCGTACGGGCAGTGGAAGTCGTTCCCGAAAGCAAAGTCCGCACATAATTTTATGAGGACTTTACGGTGAACTTAGGGTGGTAGAGCGAGTGACCCTAGGAATGCCAACGTAGACTGGCACGTCTTCAAAGGGCAGCGGCACCCACTGTAGGAATGCACGGTTCTAGTGTGTAGGAAGGGAACACTTTATGGGCTCATTAATCCTCATAACAGGCCTCTTTGTTAGGCAGCAGAGAATTATGCCCATTTTTTTAAACAAGGAGATATATTTACCGAGGTCAGCAGAGTCAAAAATAGTACTTCCTACTTTGCAGTTCCCAGTAGTGCGCTTGGTCAACTCGTTTGGCACAACTTGCCAAGTGTTGCTCTCTGACCTGTCACAGCACTGCTGTTTGTTGTCTCCACTTCCCTTTGTGTAGCTTATCCTTTCACTCGCTGGCAAGATCAGGCTTCACACGTGTCATCTACACCATATAGACTTAATATTTTGTTTCAAACGATACTATGATAGCAATTTGTCAAAAAAGCAAGGAATGCATTGAATAGCGAATTATTTATGTTTTGAAGAATGCAGGTGAAAGGTGATTTAATTGAAGGTCCTCAGTGTCAGGCCAGAACTGAGTCATTCTGCCTAATTTCTCTCTCAATTACCCACACAAGTAGATACCCAATTGTTCTTTAGTAAAAATATCTGATAATTCTAACCTATTATTTGATGACTTTTTTTCAAGGTACTGCACTTTAAATCACATGATGTCATTGAGTTGTTCTAAGTTACTTAAGACCTCCCTAAATTGCTGAGCCTGGCCTTGGTGCCTCAGCATCCAGAGCCACTGGGATTACAGGCCTCTGCCACTGTGTCCAGCAACAGCAATGAGTTTAATATAAGCCAAGGTCCATTTAATGTAAGACCACCATGCTAGAAAAAAATGGGCTCCAGGCCTTCTCAGACTTTCTTGAAATAATCATGAAGGTCTTTTAGCTTGAGGTAGGGTCACATGCCTGTAATCCCAGCAACTCTGGAATCTGAGGCAGTAGGAAGATCATGAGTTCAAAGCCAGCCTCAGAAACTTAACTAGGCCCTCAGCAATTTAGTGGGGCCTATAAACAACTCCATGCTTCTAAATATAAAGAGAGGGGGTTGTGGCTCAGTGGTTAAGACCCTCAGGATTCAATCCTCAGTATCTACCCCTTGCCCCAACCAAAAAAGATTTAGTTTATGAAAGTGTACTCTTTTTTGGTCAGCACACTTAGAAAACACCTAGAACTTGATCATGTGGATAGTGGAACCCATTTCTGTTAAGGAAATCGAACTGTTAAGGGAACAGAGTTATCTGACATCTTATTGGAGCATGGAGTATTCATATGAATTTTTTGTAAAGACATCCCTTCAGAGAAATGGAATTACAGAAGAAAGCCAACCAATTAGAAAAAAATCACCCCCTCCTCTTGACTTAGTGGATCTCAGGCCCAAGTTCAGACCCACTCTTTCCAGGCTTCTTGCATAGGAGTAGGTTGAGACGAATATTTTATGGCCTCATAAAAATATTGTTTTGAAGACAAAAAAATTACTAAATAAGAAAGACTGTGATAATTATAGCACTGCCCAAATCATTGCCAAAAAGACATGATGTAAAATCATAAAAATGTTTCTATAATAGACAATTATAGAGCATAATTAAAAATAAATTTTCATTACAAAATATTATAATCATACATAGAGATATAAATGATGAAAATCCATTAGCCATGAATTTATCCACATTCTCCCTGCATCTTTATCTTTAGTCTAACGTGTATTGCTGTAACATTGCTACTTATTTGTTATCTGTTTCTCAGGAGCAAACAATAGGAACCAAATCTGGCTTTCTTAAGAAGAGAAAGAACTTACTGAAAAGGTTGTGCATGGGCCTCAGAATTGACCAGAAGGCTGGACAGTGGATGTCTGAAAACAAAGGCCAAAGGAGAGCAGGTGGCATAAATAGACCAGCTCAGGCCTCACCATTAGCAACAGAAATCACCACCAAATAGCACCTTCACCATGTGGACTCACCCTTCTGACCCATCATCTTCACACTACTCAAGTTTCAGAGTTGACCACACCTCATTGTGTGTGCATGCCAGGAACTGCCAAAAAGCAGAGATTCCCAGTTTATCCAACAGTAGGGCTATAGAGATATAAGTTACTGAAACCAGCTCAGGGTGGCCTGAGAGTCCCCAGAGCTGATCCCAGTGAGCAATCTCATAAATTCACAGAGTACCTTACACATCTTATTTTCTGTGCAAGGCCCAGCATGAAAAAAGTTTAGAACTTACTGTCCTAGTGGGGAAAGGGACACTGATGCCCAGAGTAGAGCATCTTCTGTACCAGGAAAGAAGTTCAGATGGTGGACAGCCTGTTTTAGTCAATGTCCATGATAATATCCTTCTAGATACTGAAAAGTGTCATGGTAATGTGAGTCAAGATCTATAGTATGGATTTAGGGCCTGTATTAGCCATCTACTGCTGCAGAACAATCACCCCCAAACTCAGTGACTTAAAATAACATTTATCATCACACAGTTTCTGTGCAGCAGGAATCTGTCACAACTGCACCAAAGGTGGCAGCTGGAGCTGCTGGCATCCCAAGACTTGACTGAGCTCCCAAGCTCACTGCTGTAATATTAACCACATTCAGTTCCTTCCGAGCCATTGGACTAGGGGCCTCAGCTCCTTGCTAACTGTTGGTCAGCACTGATCCTCAATACTTTGTCACATGGGCTCTTCGATATGGCAGCTGTCTTCATCAAAGTAAGTAAAGCAAGAAGGCAATACTAGTGGGACAAAACTCATGGCTAGGTTGGTAATGTGACTAAAGAAGTGACATCCCCTCATTTTTGCAGTGATCTGTTACAGGAAAGTCATTAGGTTCAGCTACATGTAAGGGAGTAAATGACATAATCCTTTTTTTTTTTTTTTTTAATTGCAGTGCTGGGGATTGAACGCAGGGCCTTGTACATTGTGCATGTGAAGTAAGCAAGCACTCTTCCAACTGAGCTGTACCCCCAGCCCATACAAGCCATTTTATTCAGATGTGAGTATTTGTGTCATCCCATATGACTGCAGAAGGAGGCTCTGCATCTGAATTTGCATGCTGCATTGGGCAGGACACAAAGTCAGTGCTGGCTGTTGCCACAAACCAGGAGACAGTATTGCTGAGGTCCAGGAATCAGGGTAAAATGGACTGCAGAATCTCATGGGATAACACAGATGCACTATTTCATGCTCGTGTCTGAATAAAAATGGTGACAATTCAGTGCTCATGGAATAAAATCCATGTGGAAAAAAACAAAAATTAAATTTAGAGGGACCTGTTTTATTCATCTGTTCCAGAAGAATTTGGACAAAAACTTACAGTTTAGGTTGAAATAACCTACACTAATGACAATTTGACAAGTAGATACATTCTTAATCTCCTTCTGACTTCCCTTTCTAATTTTCCTTTTCCTAGTTCTCCATAGGCTTTCTTTCATTTGCCAAAACACACATCCTTCCTTCCACATGGATCTCCATGTTCCCTCTTTCTTGTTTCCTGCTGGCTGGCATAGGAAGGACATTCAAAATGAAATAACACAGGAGCGGACAGCAGGCGCTCACTTCCTCCCTTGGTGCAATGGGGTCAATGATCAAGTTTTTGCGGAATCATAGAAGGCTGACCCAGAAGTTCTCTGAGCCCCAGGAGATGCCACCCACAGGCCTAGGAAATGCCGTGGGTTCAGGGGATACCATATTGTACAGGCGCCGAAGGCAGAGTTAGGAGTGAAGAGACAGGAAAGGGAAAGATAAGAGACAAAAATAAAAGAGCACAGAAAAAAAAAAAGAGGAGAAAAGATTGTCCTTTAGGCCAATGATAAATAGCCCCACAGAATATCCGATAATATGGGGCTGTAAACTGCCTGCCCACTATGTGTTAGCCCAAAAAAGTGGCCTTGATTCCATCATTCATCATCAATCAAGTGCGTATTAGATGCAATACACAGCACTGGTAGCATATAGATATTTTCTTTCTTTCTTTCATTTTCTTTTTTGGCTGGCTGTTAAACCCAGGGCCTAATGCATGCTAAACACATGCCCTACCACTCAGCTATGAGCATGGCCTCAGCCTCTAGAAAGTGTGATTTTTTTTTTTTTAAGGAATGTAACATCCTTGCCCTCAAGAAGTCTGTAGTTTTGTAGGAAAGAAAATCCTTTACACAACCAGTGTTTCAGGATAGAATATGAAAATTACTTTAATAGGGACAAAAAGGGCCATGAGAATCTTTTCTCATATCCCAGGAAAAGGAATTCTCCTACCTAACCCATTGTCATGTGAAACAAATTAATTCTCAGTTCAAGTTTCTTTGAACCTAGATTACAGCATGGAGATAATTGATACAAAATTCTCCTTATTGTAATGGTCCCCAATGAAGGGACAAGGCCAAATTTGTGATCTCAGGATGTAAATTTAAAGTAATTTAGTGGAGCAATGTTATTTCACTATGTAAATCACTGTTTCTTTCATCATGACTATATATCATTTTCTGCCTGGTAATTAATTTTTTTAAAACACTGTTGTTTGTTTTCCTTAAGTGCCTTCAAAGATACACAAGGAAAAATATGCTCAGCAATATGTGAGACTTGCCAGAATTACAGTATTTCAAAGATGTCAGAACATCTGTATCTTAAAAAGCAGCATGAATAGTAAAAGCGTTTCAAAGGCTTCTTTAGTATTTTTCTGCTTCAGCTGCAAATGGTTAATTCTACAAATATTTAACTTAGAAACAGACATCAGTTATTTAAAAGGGAGTGGCCCTGGCTATAGAATTCCTGTTCTGACTACAAATATCACCAGCAGTCCCTCCTAGGTAGCTTATGTCACTATCCCTATGAAAACTTGCCATCAATAAATAAATCTCTGACATTCTTAAGACACCCAGGCACTGAGAATGGTGGCACATGTTGTACTCCCAGCGCTCAGGAAGCTGAGGCAGGAGGATTGCAAGTTCAAAACCAGCTTATCTAGGCTCTAATCAACTTAGTGAGACCCTCCCTCAACATAAAAAATAAAAAAGGGCTGGGGATGTGGCTCGGTGGTTAAGCACTTCTGGGTCCCAGGCCCTTCTGAATCCTTATGCCAGCCCATAAAACTTAATAAATGTAATGAGAGTCATCAACGTGACTGGACAAGGGACGTTTGGCTGGTCTACTCAGCAACCGGTGGTGTGCTTACACGCAGTGCGCTAGCTTCAGTATACCCGTGATGCAAATAGTGCTTTGCAAAATGATGTCGAGGACCTTCTGGATGCTTCTAAAGAATCAAGACTATGGGTGTTTAATGTACATATAAGTGCTGGCCTGATCAGATTCTTCAAATATGCACATGTGATTGTATCTTCATGTGATTCTGCAACATGAAAGACCCAAAAATGACCCCCGAAAAAGGTGTCTGCGTCCAATCCCTAGAACCTGTGAACGTGACCTTATTGGGGAAAAGGGTCTTTGCAATTGTGATTACGTTAAAGATCTTGAAATGAGACAATCACAGGTTATCCGGTGGCCTCTAAATCCAGTGACAAGGGTCCTTATGAGAGAGAGGCAGAGGGAAATTTGAGACAGAGAAGAACCCAGAGGGAAAAGTCATGTGAAGACGGAACAAAGGTGCAGCCAGGAGCTGAGGAAGGCAACAGCCCCGAACCTGGAATGAGCAAAATGGGCTTCTCCCCTGGGCTGCCTTGGTTTCAGACTTGCAGCCTCCAGAACTGGAAAAGAATACGCTTCCATTGATTTTGGGGGGGGTTGTTTGTTTTGTTTTTGGTACCAGGAATGGAACCCAGGTGTGCTTTGCCACTGAACCACATCCCCAGGCCTTTTTATTCTTTATTTTGAGACAGGGTCTCAATAGGTTGCTTACAGCCTTGCTAAATTTCAGAGGCTGACTTTGAACTCCCGATCCTCCTGCCTCAGCCTCCTGAGCCGCTGGGATTACAGGTGTGTGACCCCACACCCAGCAGCTTCCATTGTTTTAAGCCACCAAGATTGTAGTAATTTTTTTAGGGCAGACCTAAGAAAACTGACACATTCACAGACGCACCTCCAACTCTTTGGGTTCCAAGGGAAAAGATTGCACAAAATTTTCATGAAGATTAAATGTGCTGTATGTTGTAGAATCCAGAGTGATATAATAATCACATTTCCCTCATCAAAATTGCCCTGCTTTTTATTCTGTAAGATACAGAGCTTGGTGTGTCCTGTAAATCATACACCCCAATAAGGCAAATCTAGGCTTGTTACTTGTCTTCAAAATTTTACATTTTTAAAGTGTTCTCTCTTTCTGACCACCTTTCAGTCAAGGAGGGGGTTATGTAAGCACTCTGGTCTAATGGAAACAGAGTTTTATGATTGGGGTATGAACTGAAATGGCTTTTCCTCTGTGCAGAAGCATAAAGCCATAAAATTACTTTTAAGGACACTATTAGAGGGTCACTGTGGCTGCTGCATCTCAGGGCTGTTCATTTCTAACCATTCGGTGCTTCATGTCATGTCTACTATGCTTTAATAACCATTAGAAAATCTGACCCCATAAGGATAACCTTTAGACTAAGCTAGGTACCCCACATCAGGTTTCCTAGGAAAGGAGCCTGACATAGGGTCTCTGGTATAACTGATCATTTGAAAGAGTCCTGTCACATGCAACCTGGGGGAAGGATGAGGGACGCAGGATAGTACTGGGAAGGAAGCCAGGCAAAGGTACGGACTCTGGGCAGGTGTCACGCCTGTAATCCCAGCAATTAAAGAGGCAGGAATAGGAGGATCACAAGGTTGAGGTCAGCCTCAGCAACTTAGAGAGACCCCATCTCAAAATTTAAAAATAAAATAAAAGGGGCTGGGGATGCAGCTCAATGGTAAAGTGCCCCTGATCAATACGTAGTACCAAAAAAAAAAAAAAAAAAATACTGTGATTCAGAAAGTCTGGCTTCAGCCTGATCCCATCAGGATCCACACCATTACACAGTTGTTGCATCTTAGGGCAAAGACTCCAAGGCTTTGATAACTTGTATTAATTACTCGTTAGCTGCAGACCACATCGCTCCCTGGGGGTAGCACTCAGGCATCTCTGGGCAAAGAGCCATAGGCCACCAACATTCCCAGCAGCCTCCACATGGGAGTCCCAAGACCATCCCGGAATGCATGGGTCCTACTTCTTACTGTTTTCCTAATCCCATAGCTGATGATTGAAACGAGCATTTGCCTTAAAGACAAAGCTGAGAGGCTGAGACAGAGAAACATCAGCATTACCAAAGAGTGTCAGGAATTTCACGTCCTGCAACTCAAGTTAGGGAAATGTATTCAGCAAATACCTTCACAACTCATTAGGGGATGATCCCGAGTCTGTACATTGGGCAGTACCCACTCGGCCGTGTTTATTTTCACAATCTCTGTTTTTCTAATCTGTGGGTAACAAGTGAGTCTGTCAGTATAAGCGCAGTTTATCTTACTTATTCTGCAAGGTCCCAGTAGGTAGGTTATGGCAAGATTGCAATAAATCACTGAATCCATCTTAAAGCAGGAGATGGAAATTTTACAGGTGTTCTGGTGCTAGGGATCTGAACCCAGGGCCTTGTGCATGTGAGGCAAGCACTCTACCAACTGAGCTATATCCCCAGTCCCGTGGGAGATGGAAACTTTATTCACCAGTTGGCGGTCTGGAACCACCAGCTGGTAGGCCAAGGGGTAGGCTGCAAGTCTACACCCTTCGACCTCCTCCTGAGTTTGAGTACACCTTTTTTTTTTTTTAATATTTATTTTTTAGTTGTAGGTGGACACAATACCTTTATTTATTTATTTTTTTCCTGCGGTGCTGAGAATCGAACTCAGGACCTCACATGTGCTAAGCAAGTGCTCTACCACTGAGCCACAACCCCAGCCCTTGAGTATACTTTTTATAGTCCAAAATCATGTTAATCATAAGTGGCTGATGCTACAATTCAAAATCATAAACAAACATCATGAGATCTAAAATCATAAGCAGAAGAGGGAGTGGATCAAAATGGCCCTAGTTCAGTACAAGTTAAAGAATGGTCACTAACATCTAGACAATCAATCTCTGACAGGGTACACTGTCCAAGAAAAATGGGAACCAAAAAGAGAACAATTTCACATTGTATAAGAATTGCCATTTTGTGTGGGCGCGTAATCCCAGCGGCTCTGGAGGCTGAGGCAGGAGGATGGTGAGTTCAAACCCAGCCTCAGCAACAGCAAGGCACTAAGCAACTCAGTGAGACCCTGTCTCTAAATAAAATACAAAATAGGGCTCGGAGTGTGGTTTAGTGGCTGAGTACTCCTGAGTTCAATCCCCAGTCCCCCTCCACCTTCCTAAAAATCAGAATTGCCAGTTTGTGTTGCCAAACATGGTCTGCTAAGCACCTGTTGATGGGTACAGAGGCGGGCTTTCCCCTGGGAGAAGCATTTCTTACATGACGTGGAGTCTTGGGGTAAAAAGGAGTCTGTTTGGTCATTGCCCATATAGTCTGGCCCATAACAAGTACAGGCCACATTTGTTTTCTAAGTAAATGTTGAAAGATAATGGACTTAATAACCATTCCTCCTTTTTTTTGTGGGGGGGGATACCGGGAATTGAACTCAGGGGCACTTGACCACTGAGCCACATCCCCAGCCCTATTTTGTATTTTCTTTAGAGACAGGGTCTCACTGAGTCACTTAGCACCTCACCATTGCTGAGGCTGGCTTAGAACGCATGATCTTCCTGCCTCAGCCTCTGGAGTGGCTGGAATTACAGGTGTGCACCACCATGCCCAGCCATGAGTATTTGCTTTTGATGGTAAAAATTATACTCTATTTAATAATTGCTCAGACTTTTACCATGTGACTAAGGGATCATCCCAAGTGGGAATTACAAATCTAAATACCTCTAGAAGGCAGACAAGTAATGTAAAAAATTGAACCATATCAGGTATTCCACAACAGCAGACGAGAGAGCATAAAAGGACTTTAATCAAAATGTCCCAATACTATATGGGCCAAACAGAACGCTTCTTGGGGCAGGATTGGCCAATGGGTCACCAGTGGGTGGCCTAAAGGAGAAGTCTGAACTCAGAGCTGGAAATTCAGGCCAATTGATTATGTCCTGGAGCCGAGCACAGTGGTGCATGCCTATAATCCCAGCAGCTCAGGAGGCTGAGGCAGGAGGATGGCAAGTTTAAGCCAGCCTCAGCAACTTGGTGAAGGCCCTAAGCAACTTAGAGAGAACCTGTTTCAAAACAAAAAATAAAAAGGGCTGGAGATGTGACTCAGTGGTTAAACATCCCTGGGTTCAATCCTTGGTATGCCCCACCCCAAAAGTCCTGAATCTGTCTTATATTTGCCTGGGTCACTGAAGAGTCAAAAGCTGTCATTACTGGTTTCTGCCTACCGTGGGTGAATAGAAGTACCAGATTTTTCAGTCACATGCCCACAGACCAGACCTAGAGCTCTTGAGATAGTTCCTGGCTTGCCTGGGAAATCTGAGTAGGAACGGCCCATTGACTTTACACAAAAACACATTAAAAGAGCCATTTCCTATTATAGCACCCCATATCTAGTAGCTCCTTAAATATTTCCTGATGATTCAAATTAGCTGGTTTCAAAATGCTTGATTCCTGGCTTTATAAAACTCACTCAATGGTTTTCATTCGAAAAATGAATTTTTCAGTTTAATTAACATGTGAAATTACATATAGTTCTATAACAAATATTGGAGAGGATGTGAAGAAATCAGAACCCCAGTAACAAAACAGTAATTAAACAGTATGGCAGTTCTTTCCAAGTTAAAACATAAGGTTGCCATGTGACCCAGCAATTCTACTCCTAGGAATCTGTCCAAGAGAAATGAAAAATATGTCCACACTGTTAAAACACGACGCAAAGAAAAGACCACCGACTCCACTTTTAAATTAAATTAAAGCAAGCTTGTAATTCCCACTGGCCGGGCCTATTTCTCCTGAAATCCGTGGGTTAGAGGACAGTACCCCAGCTCTCCAGGAGCACAGTTTTATAGCACAAAAAGTTGCAAAGGAGGGTGTCCTGAGAGCTTAGAGATAACAGGATTTTGACAAGTGTAGTACAAAGGCAGATAGTAGGTTAATGGTCTAAATGGTTCAACACTTAGGGAGTAAATTTAGAACCCAACATCAGAATTTATGAGGTGCCATTAAGGTTTCAGAGAGGGTTGTTATCTGGTCAGGGAAAGCCAGGCATGGGTGAGTTCAAGGCACAGGCAGGCATTCCAAGCAAGTTTAAAATGTCAAAATATGGCCAGGCCAAATAGAAATCCTAATATTTTACAAAAAACAGAAATGAATCTTTTATAACTTTTGACAAGATGGCTCCTGATCTTAAGAGGGAATTAGGGTGGGTTTATCAACACAACCTTGTACATGCATGTCCATAACAGCGTTTTTCACAATAGCCCCAAAGTGAAAACAATCCAAATGCCCATTAATGAATAAATGGATGGATAATTTAAATGTTGTACATCCGTGCAACGGAATATTATACAGAGATATAACGGAACGAAGTCTGATACACATTACCACAAGGATGAACCTTGAAAATATTATGCCAACTGAAGGGTGTTAGTCACAAAAGAGAACACCTTTTAGGATTCCATTTATATGAAATGTCCACAGTAGGCAAATCCATAGAGCCAGGAAGTAAGTTAGCCATTGCCAGAAGCAGGGGGGGAAGAGGGAAGGGGAAGGGATTGCTAGTGGATAAGATTTGTTGTTTTTATTATTTTATTTTTAAAATTTTTGTACTGAACCTAGGAACATTTCAGCACTGAGCCACATCTCCAGTCCTTTTCATTTTTTATTTTGAGACAGGGTTTTCCTAAATTGCTGAGGCTGGCCTTGAACCTGCAATTCTCCTGCCTCAGCCTCCCAAGTAGCTAGGATTACAGGTGTGCACCACTGTGGCTGGCTCAAGATTTCTCTTTTGGGCAGTGAAATGTTCTAAGATACATCATGGTGATGGTTGTACAACTTTGGGACTATGCTAAAAACAATTGAATTGTGCATATTAAGCACAATTATATATATATATATATATGAATTATAACTTAATAAAGCTCTTAATTTTTTAAAAAGATGACAGGGCTTAGCACTTGCCTGGCATGATTGGAGCCCTGAATGGGATCCAGCACTGCAAAAAAAATGAAAACTAAAAAAACTTTGCGGGGTGCGGTGGCACATGCCTGTAATTCCAGCGGCTCAGAAGGCTGAGATAGGAGGATGGAGAGTTCAAAGCCAGCCTTAGCAATGGTGAAGTGCTTAGCAACTCAGTGAGACCCTGTCTCTAAATAAAATACAAAATAGGGCTGGGGATGTGGCTCAGTGGTTGAGTGCCCCTGAGTTCAATCCCTGGTACCAAAAAATAAATAAATAAAATTAAAAGATTACACTGGCCTTGAAGGTTTTGTAATAGCTGCCAAATAACAGTATACAAATCTACTACCATGTAAAATACTTTTTCTTTCTTTCCTTTGTTACTGCACTGGGGATTGAACCCAGGGGTGCTTTACCACTGAGCTTGCTTATTTATTTATTATCTTCAGACACTATCTCACTAAGTCACTTAGATTCTTGCTAAATTGCCCAGACTAGCCTGGAGCTTGCTATTCTCCTGCCTCAGCATCCAAAGCAGTCATGCACCACTATACCCAGGGCATATTTCTTTTTTTCAAAACAATTTTAAAGATTTATTATTCTACTTTTCTTAAGCATATTAATTTTGTCAGCTTTATAATGTATTAGGGATAAGAATTTTAAAAGACCATCTTCTTTATGTCAATAGTGGAGTTACACTGGGCTAAGAAATGGCTTTTCAAATGTTAAATGCTCAACAAATGGACCAGTACAGTGGTACTCAAACTTTGGAAAGCATCAGAATCACCTGAAGGATGGATGTGGGGTCAAGAATTTGCATCTCCATCCAGGGTCCTGGCCGCAGGCTTCCTGCTGGTGGTTTAGGGAGCACATTTTGAGAATCACTAGAATCACTAGATTAGCATTTCTTCTTTTAAATCCACCATCACTTTCTTTTTTAATTTAAAACAAACACAAAGGTACAGAAAAGTTGGAAACATAGTTCAAAGACAATTTTAACTGAGCCTCCCGAGAGGGAGTTGCTGACAGAACACAGAAGGTGTTACCTTTGTGGAATTCCTGCACACACTGTTGTGTGTCTACCAATCTAATCTTCACACACTGTTCACGTTTTGCCAATTTACCCTATAACATTATTGACAGCCACGGGATCCAGTCCCACATCCCTGCACTGAGCTGATTGTCATGCATCTGTGGCCTTGGAATAATTCCCCAGCCTCTCTTTGACATTCATAACCCTGACACTTTAAAAATGCAAGCCAGTTATTTTTTTTTAAAGTGCCCCTTAATCTGGGTTTGTCTGCTGTATATTTATTTAGTCCTGGGGATTGAACCAGGGTGCTTGACCATGAAGCTCCATCTCCAAACCTTTTCATGTTAAAATTTTGGGACAGGGTCTCCCTTCATTGCTGAGGATCTCACTAAAATGCTGAGGCTGGCCTCAAACTTGCCATCCTCCTGCTTCAGCCTCCCTAGTTGCTGGAAATACAAGCACGCCCAACCACCCCCAGCTTGCTATTTATTCTTGAGTAGGTTCAGGTTATGCATCTTGGGTAGGAAAAATCACAGGAATGCCTGTATGCTCTCGGTGCATCCTATCACATGATTTCAGTGTGTCCCATTACTGATCATGTTAAGTTTGATCACTTAATAAAGGTGCTATCTGCCAGTCTACAGTAACTACAGAGTAACTCTTTTCCTCTTTGCAATTAAAGCACATTTTTTGGCAAGGCACTTTGAAATGATCTCCATAGCCCATTCTTCATCAAACTTCCGATTTCTTCCTTTATTTATTTATAGCTCAGTGGCCTTGTGGTTTGCTTTCTTATTCAATAGACTTATAACCTTTTACTATTATCATTTATTTCAATGTTCAAATCCTTCCTGACAGGGTCAGTGGGAGCCCCTTCTGTCTGGCTTCCCTGTCCTTCGGACATGTCCCCATCATTCTTGAAGCTGTTCTCACTCCCCAGCGTAGCAAAGTGTTCCCTATTCATCTGGAACTTTCTGGGTTACAGTTCTGGACTCAGCCATCTCTCCAAAGAAGTGTGGTTCCCTTCAGGTGAGAATGGCATCTGAAGCTCAAATCTGGATGTTATTGCTGCTCTCAGGCCTGCCCAGGGGGAGCCCAGGAGAACACGAACACCGCGCGCCAGCGCTCAGGGGCTGTGTCACAGACTGTTCCAAATTTAACAGTCTGCAACACAGACAATGCACATTTATTGTCTTACGTTTTTCATAAGGGGGTTTGAGGGTCTGGACCCTGGCATGGCTTGGTGGGGTCCCTTGTGTCAATGTCTCACCAAGCGCCGGCTGGGGCGGTGGTCTTGCCTTGGGGTTCAGCTGGAAAGACGCTCTTCCAAGCTCCTACAGTGGCAGAATTCAGATCTCTGTGGGTTTGCTGAACTGAGGTAGGTTCTTACTGGCTGTGGGCTGGAGGCTGCCCTCAGTTCCTTGCCATAAGGGCCTGTCCCCAGGACAACGCACTACGCAGCAGCCTCCTTTATCAAAGCAGCAAGAGGATGTCTTATGCTTCAGAACCATAGAAATGACATCCTGTTGCCTTTGCTGTATATTCGCTTGGTGAAAGCTACTCACTCACAGGCTCTGTCCACAGTCAAAGGCACAAGTCCCAGGAGGTGTGGAACAGTGGGGGTCATCTCGTAAGAAAAAGTTTCCTATATGATCACCTTACCAAGTGGTGGATGCTCAGGTGGTCCCAGGTCTTCCACAAGGAGCAATCACAGGCCATCTGAGAGGGAGTCTGTCTGCCACTATACACATATGCATTTATGTTTATGTTTCTATTTACCCATCCATCATCTTTCTTCTTAAAAACCTTGATTCATGCCAGCTGACATGGTGCACACCTGTGATCCCAGTAGCTCAGGAGGCTGAAGCAGGAGGATTGAGAGTTCAAAGCCAGCCTCAGCAACTTAGTGAGGACCTCAGCAACTCAGTGAGACTCTGTCTCAAAATGAAATACAAAACAGGGCTGAGGATGTGGCTCAGGGGTTAAGCAGCCCTGGGTTCAATCCCCAGTACCCAAACCCTGATTCATAGTGATCCATCTGATTTCACTCAAACGTCACGGAGTCCATTTTGATTTCTTCCCTCTCCACATCTGCAACCTCATCTTCTGACAATGAGGAATTCACTGATTTATTTGGCTGCTCCCCTCCCTCCATGGCCGTCCACCTCCCCTGGATGCCGTTCCCTCTGCCCAGCTCTGATGAGCTGCATTCACCTGCCCCTCGCTTTGGTTTGGATGTGGTCTAAATACATACCCAAAGGTTCTGTGTTGGAAGCTTGGCTCAACGTGGTGACATTAAGAGGTGGTGGAACAGTTTCTGAGTGGGGTCTGATGGAAGTTGAGTAGGTCATTGGGGTGTGTGCTCTCTCAAGGAATAAATGTATTTATTGTGGCACCCAGTTAGTTCCCTTGAGAGTGAGTGGTTATATAAAGAACAAGACAGTCCCTCCCCACTCTCGGCTGCCTGTCTTTGTCACGTGACCTCTCCTGGCCCACACTTCCCCGGGATGCCATCTGCCATGCTGTGATGCAGCCAGAAGGGCCTCATCAGAGCTAAGCAGAAACCAGTGCCATGCACTTAGACCTCCAGAACCCTGAGCTAAGTCAACCTCTGTTCTTGACAAATTTCCCAGCCTCAGGCATTTCATTGCAGCAATGGAAAACAGACCTACATCCCATGGAGGGATGCCTTTGTCATCACACTCCGGCTCTGACATACACATTGAGCACCCTTTGTGTGGATGCCCCTCACCCTGTGGGCTCTGGCCCTATCATGTCAGGCTGTCCCCTGGCATGGAGGCCCCCACTATCATGCATGGCTCTGACCCCCCCACACGGCTCACCCTCTCTCCCCACACCAGGCCCACTGTGCCCCAACTCATTCTTCAGGACTGAGTCATTCAGGAAGAGAAGGAACACATTTCTCTTTAATGTTGTCGTTTTCCCTCATTAAATACGATTCCCTTCCTCTCCCCCAACGATGACAGAAGACACAAAACATACCCTGCACAGATGGCATGAAGTGGGGTGGCTATTCGGTAAATCTGCAGCTTATTAGCTGGAGTTGCAGGATGAACTCTAATGTGTGAAGCAACAGGAAAAAGCAGCACTGGCGAGGAAGGAGAGGAGGAGCCGAGCACCGGGTGTCTGCATCCTGCCTCCACGTCTTCTGGAGCCATCTGCTCTCCAGTCTGAAATGCCCATTCCCCCCCTTGGCAGGAGTTCAGTGCTGCGCTTCCTTCAAAGGCCAGCTCACGAGGTCCCTTCTTCCCCAGTGGTCCCTCACCCACCCCGGCCAGCCCTGGTGTTCTCCCTTTGAAGATCCCATACCCTACTCTGCCCCAGGGTGCCCACGCCCCAGCTCTCCTTCTGTCTGACCTTGAGCTGATCTCTAGCTCTTGCACACAGGCACATATTTTTTTTCTTCCTGAACTAGAAAGACTTCATTGTGGCTTTCGTGCATCTGTCTATGACAGAAACCAGCCAGGCTGTGGAGGGACACCACGTCGGGTGGAGCAGGAAGTGGGGAACCCTTTTCAGACGGGGCGGCCACTAGCGACTCTGTGTCTTGTTTTCTGGTTCATTCTTTTGGTTGAGGGCAAGCGTGGCACGGAAGTGTTCCCTATGTATGTACTGAGCTGTCATCCAGCACTCACAGGAACCGCAGTGTGTCCGGAACAGTGGATCCCAGAATGCGTGCGCCATGTACTCCACTTGTCCCAGAGGGTTGACAATGGCCTGCATGTGAACCTGGAGGGGGCTTGACTTATATCCCTGTGTGTCTGGACCCTGTACAACATACTAACCCCATAACTTAGAGGGTTTTACTGAGTATGAATGTAATTACATTTACAAACCATTGAAAGAAAAGGATCAAAAGTCAAGGTGGCTGGGTGCAGTGGTGCGCGCCTATAATCTCAGCAGTTTGGGAGGCTGAGGCAGGAGGATTGGGAGTTCAAAGCCAGCCTCAGCAAAAGTGAGGTGCTAAGCAACTCAGTGAGACCCTGTCTCCAAATAAAATACAAAATAGGGCTGGGGATGTGGCTCAGTGGCTGAGTGCCTCTGAGTTTAATCCCTAGTATCACTACCATCATTCCAAAGTAAATCAAGGTGGTCTTCTGAATCAGAATTGTAGTTCTAAAGACCAGCAGCCTTTGCTGTTTAAGAGTAATGTTGGGGCTGGGCTGTAGCTCAGTGGTAGAGCCCTTGCCTACCATGTGTGAGGTACTAGGTTCAATCCTCAGCACCGCATAAAAATAAAATAAAGATATTGTGTCCACCTAAAACTAAAAAAAAAAAACATTAAAACTAAATAAATAAATATAATAAAGGTATTGTGTCCATCTACAACAACAACAACAACAAAAAAGGACAATGTCTATTTCCTAGAATGTCCTGGGTCGTCAGCCTTTACTGTATGGCAGCTGCAGTGTTTAAAGGTTGCTTCTCATGGATCTTTCAAAGCTACTCAGTGTGTGGAGGAGGTGCATGTGACTTGAGTTTCCGACTTTTTATAAAAACACATCAGAAGCTTATCTAATAGTAAGATCCCTAGTAACTATGTAGAGGTTGGATATTAATCATGGTGGCAAAAATATCAAGTAGTTCGACCTCAGTCACTAAAAAGCATCAAATGGCCCTGTGCCCGCCTGGGAGCCCAGTGGCTCAGGAGGCTGAGGCAGGAGGATTGTGAGTCCAAACAGCCTCAGCAACTCAGCGAGACCCCGGCTCTAAATTAAAAAAAAAAAAAAGAAGAAGGGCCCGGGGATGTGGCTCAGTGGTTACGCAGCCCTGGGGTCAATCAGGGGCGCCAGAAAAGAAGCATCCAGTGTGGGACATCTTGACCTTCTGGGAGTGTAACTTCCCGGAGTCCCTGTGGATACTGTCATTATTTGTTTTCTCTCGTCGATGTTCGTGACACTAATAAGAGTGTGACTGGGCTGCGGCGTCTTCGAGTCACATTGTCAGGCTTTGCCTAATCACCCCCATCGGACCCAGAGCGTCGCCTGCCCGCGCACAGTCGCAGCGCAGCGCAGCGCCCCGCCCCCGGCTGCTGGCG
>NW_025999913.1:9821573-9848250 GCF_001458135.2 Marmota marmota marmota
CTTAGTGAGGCCCTAAGCCACTTAATGAGACCCTGTCTCTAAATAAAATACAAAATAGGGCTGGGGATGTGGCTCAGTGGTCAAGTGCCCCTGAGTTCAATTCCCGGTATCCCCCCCCACAAAAAAAAGGAGGAATGCGTGTGGGCTGCCAGCGACACGTGAGCCGCCCAGGAGGACGAGCCGAGCACGTGCGCGGGCGACGGAGCCCACACTGCGCCCTTGCCCCTGGGCAAAAACAAAAGACGAGAGACAGCTCGCCGGGGAGAGGGCAATGTTCAGATGGGTCAGCTGTGGCCATCTCTAGAGGATTTTCCCGTCAATTCAAAGCTCTTTTTTTTTTTTAAGTGGAACATCTGAATCAGCTCCGTAAATAACTGGACACGCCTGTGTGCGCGCTCGCACGCCCTTTGGTTGCCCAGCGAGACCTTAAGGAATCAAACCAGCGCTGTGACTCTGACTCCGCGGCTCAGGGACGGCTCGGGTCTCCCAGTGCTGTGGTCCCTCCCTGTGCCCAAGGGACGGGCTTCATGCTCAGGACGGGGTTAGCCCCAGGAAGGGCTGTGGCTGTGCTCCTGGTCTTTTGTTTGCTGGATTTCCATTCTACATCAACACTCTCCCCAGGAGGAAGGAACCCGATGTAAGGAGGCTGGGCCCAGAGCAGACAGTGTGAATCTATTCTCCAGCACACAAAGGGCTGAAATGTTCTTTATCTGAGAAACTGAGGTTTTTTTGTTGTTGTTGTTTGTTTGTTTGTTTGTTTTAAATGAGAAGACTTAGTTCAAACGGAGGTTCTGTGATGAATTCTTTTGTTTAGCAAATACCCCAGTTGTTTTGGATGGCTATCTCAACCTTCCATGAGCTGGTTTGCTTAAAAAGTTCCACCAATACGGATCAAAATGTTATTGGAAAGTGCTGGAAATGATTGCTTTTTCCTCTGCCAGATTGATTACTAGTTAAAGGAAGGGGCCTGGGCTTTGAAACCAATCCTATCTGAAACCTGCTTCTGTCCCTAAGTAACAGCAGACACATGATTGGGACACTCTTTATTTTATTTGGGGGGGGGGGAACTATGAATTAAAACCAGGGGTGCTTAATCACTGAGCCACATCCTCAGCCCTTTTTGTATATTTATTTAGAGACAGGGTCTCATTAAGTGGCTTAGGGCCTCACTAAATTGCTGAGGCTGGCTTTGAATTTGCAATCATCCTGCCTCAGCCTCCTGAGTTTGGGATTACAGGCGATTACCATCCCACCCTGCTGATTTTCAGTTTCTGTGTCCATAAAATGGGGTTTATTTTTCCAGCCTCACAGAACTCTCAGTATAGTGCTGGCCTAAAGTGGGTGCTCAGGGAATCAAATGACCATCGTTTTCAGTAATTTCAGAGTCTGAAGCCTGCAGAGGTTGCATGTCTCAAATGGTCATAAAAGGCCAGCATCTCAGACCTGATTCCTTACCTAGGCCAAGAGCAGGACAACAGCCAGCCCCTCTAAAATTCCAGGATCCAGAGTTCAGATTCTACAGGAAGAACTGCTTGACCTTCAAAATCCACTGAATGAACAAAAGGATAATCTGTATGATCTCAGGAGGGATCTGGATAGGCCAATTCAGAGAGAAAGTAGAATGGAGGTGACCAGGGACTTGGGGTGATGGGGAATCCTTTGCATGACATACAAAGTTCTGGCGATGGATGGGGCTGATGGCTGCATAGCAGTGTGAACGTCCTTAATACCATCGAACTAGAGCTAAAAATGGTTAAAGGGTGAATCTTTATGTCATGCTTACTTTACCACTATTTTAAAAATGAAAAAAAAAATCCATCTGAATGAAGCAAATCAAGATACATCGCATTGTCGAATACTATGTAACTGTTAGAGGAAATGGGGTAGATTTTATTCTACTGACATGGAAAGATGCCCAGGATATATTGCTAAATAAAAAAAAAAAAAGCAATTTGCAGCCATATGTGTGGTATGATACCCGTTTTTTTTTTCCTGCTTGAATTGCTTTACATGTATTAACTAATCTAATCCTATGACATATATCCTGTTATCATAACTTCATTTTTGCAGATGAGGAAATTAAAGCCACAGAGGGGCTAAAGACCTTGTCTCAGGACCCACATCTGGTAAATGATAGATTTTCCATCCAGCTTGGACCACAAAGTCAATTTGACACCTCCTGCCAGGACTCCCCTGGGAGCTTTTTAGATATGCAGATTCTCTGGCCCCACCCCAGACCTACAGAATAAGACTCAAGAACCCCAGTTGATTCTAGTGCACAGTGAAGGCCAAGAAGAGGCTTAAAACATTATGCAGCACAATGTAATAATTAGCCTTGCTAAATTAATGTACTCAGAGAAAAATTTACTTGGAATTCTCTGTGTGGGAGCGTGTGTGTGTGTGCGCGCGGGTGTTTTAAGGAAGCAGTAAATTCTAGAAACTAGACAAAAATAATCTGTTAACTTGGTTGTGAACCTGTTTATTTATTTATTGCCATTGTGGGGATGGAGCCCAAGGCCTTGCACACGACAGGTATGAGCCAGGTTTATATAGCACTTGCTATATGAAAGGCCAGTCCCCAGCCCTGCATAAATAAAGAGAGATGGGGGGGCGGGTTAGAGATGTTTTTCTCTTGAAGTTCCTGCCTGGAGTCTCCTGAATGCAGCCCTTTTTGATATTATCACACCTTCGGAGGTTGACCTCAATTCTGAAGTGTAATACATTCCTTTGGAATGTGGTGAAGTCTAACTAATTTGGGGGTGGGGTACTAGGGATTGAATCCAGGCATGCTTAACTCCTGAGCCACACCCCCAGCTCTTTTTTTTTTTTAATATTTATTTCTTTTTAGGTGTAGATGGACACAACACAATGCCTTTATTTTTTTATGTGGTGCTGAGGACCGAACCTGGGCCCCGCCCGTTCTTAGTGGATCGCTCTATCACTGAGCCACAATCCCAGCGCCCCCCTCCCCAGCTCTTTTAATTTTTTGTTTTGAGACAAGGTTTCACTAAATTGCTTAGGGCCTTGCTAAATTGCTGAGACTGGACTTGAACTTGCAACCCTCCTGACTCAACCTCCGGAGCCTTGGATTATAGGCATGCGCCACCATGCTGGGCAAATGTGATTAATTTAAGAAGGAATTGTTTAGAAAGCAAATCATGAAGACTTCTAAGGAAGCATATTTAGCTACCTAAATTAGGGCAGTTCCTTTTTAAGTTCAAGGATTTGGGTGCATGGATCGTTCTGATTATAAGTGAGACGTCAACATTTATTAAAAGACCATGACAATGCTTCACTACTGTAGTACTTAACTAATTGGATAAATGTAGTTTAATGTCCTGGTGTCACCAGAGGGGGTCTGAGGAGGCCCCAGAGAGAGGGACCACAACTCAGGACCAGGGAGTCCTTGACAAATGCCACAGGGAAGCATTTCTAGACATGTCGGATATGGAGGCACAGAGATTTATCTGGGAAAGCAAGGAGCGCACATTCAAGGGAGAATGTGGGCCACCTGAGAAGGAGAGATGCTTTTAGGGTTCCCTTGCTCTTTTTTAAAAAAGAAAATGTGGTAAGGGGTGCATGGGAAGGTATGCGGGATGACATCAGTCTGGTGATCACAAGATGGTTCACTGTGGTCTGTTCACTTCAGTATCCATAGGTTAACTCCCTCTCCATTATCTGATCAATAGATAACATTGGCAAAAGTAACCTAGATCATCAGTTTCTAGAGAAGAACCCTGTGTTATAGGTTTTGTATCTCTTTGTTCAATAGATTCTAAAAATACATATATCAGTGGGCTAATTAACAGTGCACAAGGGCAATTTTCCTAAATGGGCGAATTGCAGGTAACTTTCAGATCATGAGTGAAGTTGGGCACAGTGGCCCATGCCTATAATCCCAGCAGCTCTGGACACTGAGGCAGGAGGACCCTGAGTTCAAAGCCAACCTCAGCAACTTAGTGAGGTCCTAAGCAACTTAGAGAGACCCTGTCTCTAAAGAAAAAAAAGAAAAAGAAAAAGAAAAGAAAATTGATTATAGGTGAAGACTTGTAGATTTCCCAGAAATTTGGAAGCAACAGGCCTTTGGAGAGAAAAAAATGGGCTTGGGCAGTAAAGAGATGAACTTCAGCACAAACCTTCCAATTTAAAGTTACATGTTCCTTTTCCTTCCTTTTGTCTCCTTTCTGCCTATTTTTAAAAATTTCTTCTACCTCACTAGAACAAATTTCCTTAGAAATAATTCCATAATTCATACACTTCAATAATCCTATAATGCATACACTTTTCAGATAGTGTAAATCACCCACCATTCCACACCCACCTTTTCAACTGAACTAATTAAATATCATTTTATTAAGCTTTGGATAATATTATGTAGTTATCATTAATCCCTGAACTAAGACGGTTTCTCATTTTCCATCTGTAACATGGGAATGTTAAGGGGTACAGGCAGGGCCACCGCAGATGGTTGTGCAAGCCAAAACCTGCACATGGGGGCAACATCTCCCACCCGCATGGCTCAGGCCTGCAGCCCTGCCTCAAGCGATCTTGGGAGGACAAAATGAGTCAATGCATACACAGCAAGTGACAGTGTGCCTAGCACAGAATAAGCACCATTTAAAGGTTTAATATATTTAATAGAGAATTTCTTGATTCAAGCAGTTCAGGCCCTCACGTAAATATTGCAAAGAAATTATAACAGAAATGAATTTGAAATGGATGATGTGCTTCCCTCAATCAAAATTGGTTGATCTGATAAATAATCACTACCTTCATAATCTTCCATGGGAAAGGCTAGAAGCTGGGCACAGGGGCATACTACTGTAATCCCAGCAACTTGAGAAGCCGAGGCAGGAGGGTTTGCAAGTTCAAAGCCAGCCTCAGTAACTTAGTGAAACCCTGTCTCAAATTTTAAAAATAAATAAATAAAAAGGGCTGGAGATGTGGTTCAGTGGTTAAACACCCCTGGGTTCCATTCCTGGTAACAAAAACAAAGAAAAAATAAAACCAGAAAAACAACTTATGATACAGAGACAGAATAACATACTCTAATGCTAGGTGCACAAATACAACTGGCATGAATGGCGGTGGCAATTAGCAGAGTGAGCTCTGGCCACACAAATGCCCAACCCTAGGTTGGCAATCCCCCGTGGTGAGACCTTCACCTTAGCCTCAACTTTACCTCATTTTAATTTTTATTTATTTGTTTTTTGGCACTCGGGATTGAACCCAGCGGTCCTTTACCACTGAGCTACATTCCCAGCCCTTTTTAATTTTTAAATTTTGAGACAGGACCTCACTAAACTGCTGAGGCTGGCCTTGAACTTGCTGCCCTCCTTCTTCAGCCTCTAGAGTCGCTGGGGTCATAGGCCTGGTCCATCATGCCTGGCAGCTTCACCTCTGTATTCCCAGTTTCCTAAGTAGCATGGGGAGAACGATAATGGGAACATGGGGTCCTCACCAGTGTGAAGACGAAGCACACAAAGCCTACACTGTTGTTAGTGGCAACTTGCCTGCTGGTTGCTGGCTTTGCATGCACGGGCCACCATGTCCTGAGCCACCTCACCCTGTACGCTCTAGTTTTGATTCTGAACCCTCAACTTGGACCAATCCGAGACTCACTGCCTTGGGCCACAGCCTGGGAGAAAGGCCAAGTGAGATGGAAGCCCAGGTAGACCAGTTACCTCTTACCTACCAACAATCAGCACCCACTGCTCTCCTGTAGGAAGAACAAAATGGCAATGCTTTGCTCTTCTAATGTCGTACATACTATAAATATCATCAGACGTAAACGTGCATCCGTCCTGGGTTTTTCTTTGTCTCGTTTTCAGTTCTTCATTGCATCTTTAAAGTATGACATTAATTGTTGCCACACTTAGTCACTTTTAAAGGTTGACTTTGTGCATCGTTGCTCATTTGTTCATGAAATGAGTCTGCTGGACCCCAGCTGCGAGGCAGACGCTGGGCTGGGTGGGAGACAAAGAGAAGGAAGGTGGAGACTGATCCTCAAGGATGCCCAAGTTTGTAAGAAAAACAGAAAGAAATAACAGTCGCACAGAAAGTGCAACCCAGATAAGGACTGGGGCGGGGGGGTGGAGCTCAGGGGTAGAGCCCCCCACCCCTTCCATCCTCAGCACCGCTATACCCAGCCCCACCAAAAAACAAAAACAGATCAGCTTAGGGTGCTGGGGTAGATTCCTTAGTTACCACAAGAAGGAGTTTAGTGCCCACAAGCTTTTCCCCACAACTATAAACACATTTGAGTCCTAAAAAAATATATCACGCCCAAAATATGAAAAGAAGATGACAATATCAAGTAGATATTTACGAAGTGTCTGTAAAACGGAACATAATGTCAACCACATGCAAGGTCCCTTAGTAGCTATAAAAGTCATCACATCTGAAAACAATTTGTAAACTAGACATTTTTTTTTCACTTTCCTACAATCTCAGGTCTACAGAATTATTGCTGATCTAAATAATTATAAATGGAGATAATTACTCCTAGTCAATTTTCAAAACACTGTAAAACAAACTCTTTCGAAAGTACACCACAAAATGATATTTAATTGGGGATGTGGATACATTTTAATACCTTTAATAGGATACAGGGTGGGGCAACAGCAAAGTCCACCAGTATCCTTGGAAGGGCCAGGGTTACGCCATGTTAGCTCCTGGGAATGATGAGCAGTCCAGACTCTTGGGCCAAGAACTGCTTCCAAGTAATGTCTGAGTGGAGTTCAGAAGGGACAGGGACATAGGGACATCAATTTGCTAGGGCTGCCTTAACAAGGTGCCAGAAACTGGTGGTTAAACATAGAAAATCTATCCTCTCATGGGTCTGGAAGCTGGAAGATCAAGATACAGGAGTGGGCAGGGCTGGCTCGTGCCTTGGGTGTGGGTGTGAGTCTGTTCCTTGTCTCCCCCTTGCTTCTGGTGGCTTGCCAGCAACCCACTGTGTTCTTGGCCTGTGGCAGCAGAACTCTGGTCTTTACCTGGCTTTCTCTCCCTGTATCCAAATTTCCCCTTTTTATAGGGACGCCCATCATCTTCAAGAGGCCCCCACCCTTCTCCAGTATGACCTCATCCAAATTTAACTAATTACCTCTGCAGTGACCCTATTTCCAAATATGGTCACATTCTGCAGTCCTGGGGTTTAGGACTTCCACTTGGATTTTTTAGAGACACAAAGCACCCCAAGGCACTGGGTACAGATGAGCGTAGCATGAGGGGTGTGGCGGGGGGGCACAGGTCAGGACACATCTTGTAAACCTTCTGGCTTTGTGGTTAACGCAAAAGCCAGAATTTTTGGATGTGATATTTAAACATCAAACTGAAGCAACAAGACAATCCTCTTGGCTCTTTTTCCTCTTCCCACCAGAGCTCCTCTGACCTTGAGTCCTAGAAGCTAGGGAGGAACCAAGAAGAACTGGGGAGGAACCAAGCCTAGCAGTTTATGGAGTCATCTGGGTCACAGGCTCGCTCTCCTGGCACAACCCGAGTTAGATGTGTGTCCAAGTCTCCGCCTTCTACTCACCAAGCTATTTTTATTTGTCTCACTTAGAAAGTAATTTTTTTCAGTTGTTATGGAATATTTGATCATAATTCTTTGGATCCATTTTTTTCTCTTTTTGTACGGAGAGTGGAACCCAGGGCTGCACAGCTACTACTACGTATGTGCTCTGCCACTGAGCCACACCTCCAGTCCAAAATTGGACAGATTTGATTATAGAGTAAAATATAAACTTCTATACGGCAAAAGGCATTTTAAAAAGCTAAAAGACACATGATAGGCTAGAATAAAATATTGACATCATATATTTTGACTAAGGCTTAATAGTCTAAAGGTCCACAAAGAGCTGGAAAGAAAAGAAAAACTCAAAAGGAAAAGAGGTCAGGGCTGGGGATGTGGCTCAGTGGTAGGGCACTCGCTCAGCAGGTGAGAGGCACTGGGTTTGATTCTCAGCACCGCGTATGAATAAATGAATAAAGGTTCATCAACAACTGAAGACACATTTTAAAAAATGGAAACGAGGCAAACCAGAGGAACAAATTGGGTGTGATAGTAATATAAATGGCAAACAATAAAATGTCTTGCCACCCGTGGGCAAGGTGGCACACACCTGTAATCCCAGAGACTTAGAGGACAAGGCAGGAAGATCACAAGTTGTAGGCCAGCCTAGGCAATTTAGTAAGACCCTTTATCAAAATAAAAGAATTAAAAGAACTGGGGATGTAGCCAGGCACGGTGGCGTATACCTGTAATCCCAGGGGCTCTGGAGGCTGAGTTCAAAGCCAGCCACAGCAACAGCGAGGCACTAAACAACTCAGTGAGACCCTGTCTCTAAATAAAATACAATATAGGACTGGGGATGTGGCTCAGTGGTAAAGCACCACAAGATCCAGTTTTTTAAGGGCAGGAGTCAAAGGTTGTTCCTGGGGTACATGCACCTTGCTTTGTTTTTAGAGGAAATTGGCAGCAGCTATGAAAATTGAAAAGCCAAATATGCTTGTGATCAGAAAGTCCAATTCTAGGCAATGACAGCAAGAACTGGTAACCTCAGCTGAGCATTTCCAGTATGTCAGATTGCAGGCCCAGGGCAATGCAATGGGTGGAACGCCCATTTCCATCACTCTCTGGGGAGTGTAGGCTAATGGTTACCTCCTTTTCCAGAAGGAGAAACTGAAATTTAGGGAAGTTAAGCTGCCCACCCAAGTTTTCAAACCTAGTAAGCCGTGATACCCAAGTTGAAATCCGAGCAGTCTGACTCCAGACCCTACATATATACATATATATATATATTATTTATTTATTTAGGTAGTGGAGATTGAACCCAGGGGCACATAACCACTGAGCCACATCTCCAGCCCCCCCACTTTATACATATTTTTATTTGTAGTTGGACATAATAACTTTATTTATTATGTGGCACTAAGAATCGAACCCGTGCCCCGCACATGCTAGGCGAGCGCTCTACCCCTGAGCCCCAGCCCCAGCCTTTTCTATATTTTATTTAGAGACAGGGTTTCTCTCAGTCTCTCAACACCTGGTAGATTTTTTTTTTTTAATCTTGAAGAATAACAGAAATGAAAGAGTCTGATGACCTAAGGCGTTGATGAAAAATTGGAGAACTGTGTTGTCCTCTTTGATGGACAGTTTATCCCTATCTATTAAAATGTAAAATGCACATAGCATATCACCCAGCAGATCTATTTCTAGATGGTTCCATGGAAGAAGGCAGGAGGGGCAACATACATACATACAACGGGATGGTTGGAGTTGCTGTGGGGGGCAGAAGCTGGAGCCCTGTGCTTCATGGGTGAGAGGTGTATTCTTTCATATCATTAGAATAATTTTCTTATGCATAGACTATTTTTACTCCCCTTAAAATTGTTAACATCATGGGGCTGGGGTTGTGGCTTAGTGGCAGAGTGCTTGCCTAGCATGTGTGAGGCACTGGGTTTGATTCTCAGCACCGCATATAAATAAGTGAATAAAACAAAGGTTCATCAACATCTAAATAAAATAAAATAAAGGTCAATCACCAATAACATTAATGGGTAGATAGGTGCATAGATGCGTAGATGGATAGACAGAAATAGGTGGAACAGTGGAGGTCAAAGGGACCTTAAATGCTGTGTAATCCTACACCATCCTTGGCTGATGAGCAAACAGCCCCAGGATTCCGTGTGGGTCCGAGGGTCTTATGGCCACTGCCAGAACTGGAACTTGAATCCGGGCCTCCTCCCCGGTCTAGCACTGATCCCTCAGGTCATGCTCCCTGTCTCAGAAGATGCATCTCAATTATTTTAGAGCTTTCAATTTAGGCTCCAAATGGTGATAAGGAGGTCTGTGTACGTAGGCGTAGGCGCGCACACAGGAGTGAGACTCATTTTAAGAAGCGATTAAATGTATGGGATCCAGCCGGACAGGTGGCCCACGCCTATAATCCCAGCAGTTCAGGAGGCTGAGGCAGGAGGATCACATGTTCAAAACCAGCCTAGCAACTTAGTGAGACCCTTAGCAAGACCCTGTCTCAAAATTTAAAAAAAAAAGGACTGGGAATGTGGTTCAGTGGTTAAGCACCCCTGGGTTCAATCCATGATACCAAAAAAGAATAAAATTTTAAAAATCACATCTTGTGGTTCTGCCTGACTTTTCTTCCCTTGGGTGTGAAATTGAGAATCCCTTAATATGCTTAAAAATGGTCAACATTTGTTATTTTACGAATATTTCTTTTGTCAAACTAAGATTCTTTATAATTTTTTTAGTTGTCAATGGACCTTTATTTTATTTATTTATATGTGGTGCTGAGAATTGAACCCAGTGCCTCACGCATGCTAGGCAAGTGCTCTACCACTGAGCCACCACCCAGCCCCTGTACAACTAAGATTTTTGTTAGAATTAAAAAAAAAAAAAAAATGGAACAATCCATTCATGGGAAGGACATTGCTTTTTAGGTGGCTGGGTTCCAGGTGGGTGGGAGAGTGAGAAGGAAGGGCCACCACAGGCCTGAAGCCTCACCTCAGTGGTCAACTAGAGTGGCTGCTACATTCCAAAGGGATTAAAGCATCCTGGGAAACACACAAACAAAGAAGGATACCTGTGGAGGGGAGCCGGGACCCAGAAAGCCTAAAACATTTACTGTCTGACCCTTTACAGAAAGTGCTTGCTGACCACCGAAGCCGGTAACAGAGAAAAGGAAGCTGAGATGGGGCATCTGGGAAATGCAGATAGAGTGGCATCTCAGAGGGGAAGAGTCAGCCTCCCCAGGAGATCAGAGAGGTGAACAGTGTTGGGTGCCACCAGGAACCAGGAAAGATGTGGGTGGGAGTGCTTTGGAACCCGCAGTTAGGAAGGAGGTCACTGTGACCATATATGGAAGTTTTCTGAACTCTCTATTCTAGTTCATTAGCCTATCTGTCCTTAAACCAATGTCACACTGTCTTAATCACTTTGGCTTTATAATCGGGATTGAAATCAGCTAATGCAATTTTTTTCAACTTTGCCTTTCTTTTTCAAGAATCTTGGCTCTTCTATGTACTTAGCAATTCCGTATTGGTCTTAGAACCAACTTGTCAATTTCTTCAAAACGGTTTGCTGAGGTTTTGGTAAGGATCACATTGAATCTATAGATCAATATGTTTTCATTAAAAGAATATTTTTCAGGCCAGGCAAAGTGGAACATGCCTGTAATCCCAGAGGCTTGGGAGGCTGAGGCCAGGAGTTCAAAGCCGGCCTCAGCAAAAGCAAGGCGCTAAGCAACTCAGTGAGACTCTGTCTCTAAATAGGGCTGGGGCTGCGGCTCAGTGGGGCTGTGGCTCACGGGCTGAGTGCCCCTGAGTTCAATCTCCAGTAACTGACACCCACCCCCACCCTCCACCCCGCCTCTGCCAAAAAAAGAATATTCTTCAGGGTTTCTAGCTTTATGCTTATAGGATGTTTTCTGAGATATGTTTGTTGGGAGCTCATATTCCTTGGAAATCATTTGCTGGTAATTAGTTGAGGCCTGTATTTTCCAGAGAAGATTTGTGTTTCTCAGGTGTGATTTGCCACCCTGGTTTACTTTTGTTTATTTAAAGTGGTTTATTTTTGTTTAAAATCTAAACAAAAATAGTTTGTTTTGGCTGTTGTAGAATGGCACCCAATTCTAGTAATTTGGCTTTTTCTGTTTTCTCGTGGATGAAGGGGTGAGGAAGACTAACCAGTTCGAGATGTCCCCAGAGAGGAGAAGTCTCTGGAGAGGGGCCAAGCAGTTCCCGGAGGAGGTGGGGAACTGGACTCAGGACCAGGGGGGTTCTTGGCATCCAGGATGGAAAAGAATTTTGGCACGAGCCAGACAGAGGTTTATTTAGGAAAGTAGATACACATTCAAGGGAGGATGCAGGCTGTCCGGAGAGTGAGAAGCCGCCCTGCCTTGGGCTGGGGGTCCAATGTCTGTAGAAGGGCTGTATCAGGGGCCGGGCTGGAGGTGGAGCCAGGTGGAGCTGGACAATTTCTCACCAGTTTCCTGCACTTGTGTAATTTCCCTCATTTTCCAAGGACACAGATCAAGGGTGTTCTGCTCAGGGTGGGCCACTGTACTTTCTGCATTGCTGTGGCTTGTGGGTATTTCCTTTAAGATTCAGTATTTTTCTCTCTTTATCCTAAATCCCTATCTCAATACTACTCTGTTTGTGAATAAAATGTATTTTATACAGGAAGGTATTTTTTATTTTATTAATTTTTTATATAGGACAGTGGAATGCATTACAATTCTTATTACACATATAGTGCACAATTTTTCATGTCTCTGGTTGTGTACAAAGTATCTTCACACCAATTCATGTCTTCATACACGGACTTTGGATAATAATAATAGGGCCTCACTAAGATCCTCCTGCCTCAGCCTCCATTCCACCATCATTGCTAACCCCCTGCCCCCTCCCCTCCCCTCCCACCCCTCTGCCCTATCTAGAGTTCATCTGTTCCTCCCATGCTCCCTCTCCTTACCCCACTGTGAATCAGCCTCCTTATATCAGATAAAACATTCTCAGCATTTGTTTTAGCTTTATCTTCTCCGACTTACAAGAAGGTATTGCTTCCCAGTAAGATTAACCAGTTCAGGGGCTGGGGATGTGGGTCAGTGGTAGAGTCTATCTACAAGGACCTGAGTTTGATCTCCAGGGCCAGAAAACAAAACAAAAAAGATCAACCCGTCTGTGCAGGATTGGATGGATTAGCCAACTCCAGAGGGGGTCCTTTTGACCTAAGAAGGGAGTTATTAGAAGGGCAGCCACTGAGTTTGCTTCCTTCATTATGAAAATGGAGCCCACCAGCAGCAGATTGATCTTAAGCTATTTTTATTAGAAATGAACCATACAGGGAGAGAAAAGGGAAATTGCATGGTAATGGAGGGAGACCCTCATTGTTATACAAAATTACATATAAGAGGTTGTGAGGGGAATGGGAAAATAAACAAGGAGAAATATGAATTACAGTGGATGGGGTAGAGAGAGAAGATGGGAGGGGAGGGAGGGGGGAGGGTAGAGGATAGGAAAGGTAGCAGAATACAACAGTTACTAATAGGGCATTATGTAAAAATGTGGATGTGTAACTGATGTGATTCTGCAATCTGTATTTGGGGTAAAATTGGGAGTTCATAACCAACTTGAATCTAATGTATGAAATATGATATGTCAAGAGCTTTATAATGTTTTGAACAACCAATAAAAAAAAAATTAAAAAAAAAAAACAAAAAAACTTCCATGAGCTCATCTTACTCTGGATAAAAGCAACATTTCACATGGCAATGATCTTTAAGGCCCTACATGAAAAAAAAAAAAAAATGAACCATACAAATGTAAAAATAGATCAATGGGCTCCTCCTAGTCACCACTGGTGGCCCTCAGCGGAGGTGTGTTTCTGTGGGGCAAATTAGCAAGGAGCTTGTTGTGTGGGGGAACGCTTGGCAAGGTTAGCCGGCTGGAGTAGATCAGGTGGGAGCAGAGGGAAAAGAGAAAGAGAAAAACAGGTGTTGCACCTGTAGGAAATTTGCCTGCAGCCATAGACATAGAGCCTCCCTAATTTCCTAATTTCTTTCTTTTCTTTTTGGTATAGGGATTGAACCCAGGGGTGATCAACCAGTGAGCCACATCCCCAGTCCTTTTTTATATGTTATTTTGAGACAGGGTCTTGCTGAGTTGCTTAGGGCCTTGCTAAGTTGCTGAGTCTGGCTTTGAACTCTTGCCTTGGCCTCCAGAGCCGCTGGGAGGACAGGCAGGCACTACTTTGCTTTGGCAGCCTCTCCCTAATTTTTAGAGCGTGTTTTCCATACAGATGAAATGAATAGTGTTAACACGTCTGGATTCTCTGGGCCATCCTGGCTGTGCTTGAACACACACCCACACCAGGAACAAAAGTCTGAGAGAGACTTGAGGGTGGACCGGAAGATCTCAGAAATGACTGCCTTCCAAGATAACAAGGGAAGTACAAATCTAGCCCGCCCGAGAACACGTGGAAGGTAGCCTTTGAATCACCTCCTTAAAACCCCTTGTTCCCCGATGGACAAAAGAACTACAGCCTCTGGGACAGGAGTCCCCTGACCTTCTCCTTTGCTAGCAAAGCAATAAGACTTCTTTTTCCTTTTTCTCAAAATCATGTCCTCATTATTGGATTGGCATCAGGGACGAGAACTGAGCTTTCAGTAATATGAGGGTTTTGTTGAAACACAGAGTCTGAATAGTAGGTCCGGGCAGGGCCTGAGATTCTGCATTTCTAACCACCACCCCGTCTCACTGCTACCTGTCCAGGGGTCGTTTATAAACAGCAAAGCTTCAGGAAATATCTACCCTACAGTTTACACTTGTCTACCTAAAGTTCCACCATTAGCGCTACTCCCCCCTCCTGAAAGCCAGGGATTGAACCCAGGGCCTCCTGCATGCGAAACGCACACATTTCCATTGAGCTACACCCCCATCCCTAACACTACTTCTTTTTTTTTTGGTGGTGGTGGTGGGGGGACACTAGGGATTGAACTCAGGGCCACTCGCCCACAGAGCCACATCCCCAGCCCTATTGTTATGCTCGAATTCGGGACCCCCAAAAGACCACCAGAGACCGAGATCGATGTAAGCAGCAAAGAGGTGTTTATTGCGAGCTAGCTTGGTCCTCCACGTGCACACATAGCAACTGGTGATGCTGAGAGGCCCGAGCCCAGGGTTTGCAGCAGTTTTATACATTCTTTGGGGGAAGGCAGGGACCTCATTTACATCATAGCATCTCTTAGCAAATCATCACACACTGTGGGAAAATAAAATAACAACTCTAAAACATGATTAGCATATTCACTGGCGGGAACAAGTTGGGTAGGGGTGATTGGTCAGTACAAGAGGGGGATTCGTTTGAACTGATTGGTTTAAGCCACGAGGTGAGTCCGTGCTGAACTACGTGGTTTCCCAACATGTTATCAACCACCATAAACTACTGGGAGGGTTATCTGACATCCCAGGTATTTCCCTGTCTCATGCTGATTGGTGGTTGCTAGGGGGTTGCTATGGGTCCCCACCTAGCCTGACTGAGTCAGGGACACCTGGTGCAGCAGATCTCTCCTGTTATTTGTAGATAAACAACTTAGCAGGGTGGGTATGTGCCTAGGAGTGCTCTGTGGGTCTTTCCAAGAACAAGGGTCATGCGCTCTTCCTTGGACAGGCTTTGCTCTGAGGTAGAGGCTGGTTTCTCAAAAATGGAGTCACATCAGTTTCTCACTGTTTTGTATTTCATGGTGAGACAGAGTCTCACTGAGTTGCTTAGAACCTCGCTAAATTGGTGAGGCTGGTTTTGAACTCCAATCCTCCTGCCTCAGCCTCCCGCACTGCGGGGATTATAGGCAGTGCCAGCACTACAAAAATACAAGTATCATCTGAAAGATATGGAGAATTAAGTCCCAAGAACACCTCCCTTTCCTGCGGCTGTTACCCCACCTGCCCTGGGCTAAAACTGAAGCTTTTGTCATTTAAAACCCCAGGCCTCAGCCAGAAGGAAGGAGCACCAAGGAACTTGGGCCTGCCTGGCACAGGCCCCACTCCCCATGGGCCAGGTGGCCCCAAAACAATAAGCCTCAGGAAAGTCACGGTCCACTCTCCAGTCGATGCTAATGGATCAGCTCACCCCAGTGCAATGAACCTTAGGAACTACCCTCCCGTCCCACCCTAAATGAAGCCTGTGAAACCCAGACCCTTATTTTAGCCCACCCAAATAAAAAGCATCCATTAGCATTTTGATGTGAATTTGTTTATCAGATCCTTCTTGGTTGGATAGCAGTAGTTTACAGTCAAGAAATTAGCAAATTTTCAACAAGAAAGTGTCAGGTCCCTGGCGGTGACTTAGGAACAAAGCACCAAGCAGCTGCACGGGCACCACCGAAGGAACCACCTGTCAATCAGCAGGGTCTCCTGGCCAATCCTGGATCTCAGCCAGTTCCCCCATCAACTCCACTGGGACAAGGAACTCTAAAGATCCCTTTTCCTGTCCCAAACCCTTAGCTTTCTGCGATAAGCCCCAGAGCCCCCATGCAGTTGAGCCCCCACGTGGTTTCTCCTCAGACCCTCTTCCTATCCACTCTGTCGGTCTGATAGAGTTATGCCCGGGAGTGACATCTGGTAGAGTGCATGCTTAGCGAGCACAGGGCTTTGGGTTCAATCCACAAACCATACACAAATTGAAATTACAGCTGAGCAAGGTGGTACACGCCTATAATCCCAGCAACTCCAGAGGCTGAGGTAGGAGGATCATAAATTTTAAGAGGCAAGCCTCAACAATTTACCAAACTTTAGCAGGACCCTGTCTCAAAGTTCAAAAATGAAAAGAGCTGAGGATGCAGCCCAGAAGGCACTTTACCACGGAGCTCCCTCCCCAGTACCCAAACAAAATCATAAAAAAGGTAGCACTTTATTACTGATAAACCACTTTAGAAAGTGTAATGTAAGGAAAGAAGCAAATGAAGGAAATAAAGAAAAAGGAGAAACAGCTCAACAGTAACTCAGGGTTATTCAGGACAGACCTGTGGAGCGGGGTCCAGTGCACACCGAGACCATAGGGAGTGGGGGAGGGGGGAGGAGGCCATGGCCACGGGGCTGTCAGGGAAGTGTCCTTGCGCTGGCTATTAAGGTGGCTGGCGCAAATATCCGCCAGAGACACATCTCTGAGTTCAAGCAAAGGTTTATTGACAGAGAATGTCGGCTAGACTGCCCTTCCGCAGGGTGCAGCTGCCTGCTGGGAAAAAACTTCTCAATTATACAGTCAAGTACAATGGAAGTGGTTAAAAAGAACCCGTCTGGTCCTGTGAGGTTTTTGCTATGGTTTCTGGAGTTAGGGACTCTTTTGGGGTCCTAATAGGAAGGCCATGTCTGGGTGGCCGGGTGCTGATTTTCAAAATGGAGTTGCTTTGGCCTAAGGACCCAGCAGTGTCACCTTCATAAGGAACTAGGTGTTTTTATGACCTCAGTCCCAGATAACAATTTCCTTTCTACAATTCGGATGGAGAGTTTGGGGTTTCTTTGCAGAGTGAGGCAGTATGTCTGGGGTTTAGGTCAGGCTGAGTCAGTGACTGTGAGGTGACTCTTTCCCAAGATGAAGGACATGTTTCAAAATGGTGTTGCCTACATCAAGTTCTACCTAACAGCTAAATCCCATTTTTCATCACGAAGCATATGCCTACAGAAACTAAAAGCAAATAATTATGTAATTCCAGACTGTAGTGTGCTAGACACATAAAAGATTGAAGTTCCTTCTATTTGGATCCTGAATTTGTGATCAAGGAAGATAGATGAAACTCTGAAATAAGACTGCCGCTGCATTGAGCTTGTACCACGAGCCGGATGCCAAGAGTGTTCGAGTGTCAAGTGTGTTCGCGTGTCGGGTTGGTCACTCTCATCTCATGTCTGAAAACAACCTTGAGGGGAGTATTGTCCTCATCCTCGTTTTACACCCCGGGCTGGACTCCTGAGGCTTGGAGAGGTCCTGTGTATCTCTTGAAGTTGCGGACCTATCTGTTGCCAAAGATCATTCTTACAATTTTATTTATTCATTTATTCATTCATTCATCCAACCAATATTTATCAGATCTCTGTGTGCCAAGCACCACGCTGTAAGCTGGAGATACAAGAATGAAGAGAGGGGCTGGGGATGTAGCCCAGTGGTAGAGTGTGCCTAGCTGCAAGAGGTTCCAGCAGAGAGAGAGAGAGAGAGAGAGAGAGAGAGGATTCTTCCTCCCCAGACAAATGGAGACACCTATAGCCATAATTCCCAGCTTCACGTCAACACCAGTGGACCCTGTCAAGAGTTAGTCCCATGAATCCTTTCTCTTGACATATTTCCCAATTAGCTCTTTTTGCTTCTGTTTCTTTTCTACAAATTGACTATCACACTTTGCTTTCTTGTTTACTTTGGAAGTTGTTTAAAGAAGACTCTAAAGTAATTTAAAGAACACCTGTGACCTTGCCTGCAGGTCATCGCTCATTGCTAGCTACTATCTAACAGTGGGACTCCCTAATTCCTCAGTGACTGCAAGGGCACCTTCACCGGTCTTCGTATTTGTTGTATCTGTTGTTGTCAAGGAGGAAACAAAGGATGTTATAACAAAGGATGAGCCCAGGGCCTCAAGTCATAAGATGTGTGTCAATCCTGGATGCCTCTGGGAGGGGGGAAACCTGTTGGGACTCCAGCAGGCCCAGGAGAGCTGGGTGCCTGGCTTGGTCCTGGAGCCAGGCATTCTAAGGAAGGTACAAGCCATGTCTTGTCTTGATTATGGTGAAGAAAACAAACCTTATTGTCAGAACAGCCTCAGAGGGTGACGCCCTGTGCTCTAATTTTCTCCACTCCTTTTGCAGATGAATACCTGAGCTGCTCAATGATGTGGAACCTTCTGAAGTCTTCCCACGACTACATCCTCTGCAGGTGTTTTGGTCAGAACCTCATTGAAATATGGCAGCTAAAATCCTACACAGAAAGTTCTCTGTAAAGCAATGGGAAGTTTGGGGAGCCATCTCTAACACATCAAAAGTGCTTCTCAAAGAGAAATGATTATCTGAACATTTTATCTGCAGGAAACCTTTGGTGATCACTCCAGCTGGCCTTCGTATCCATGGATTCTGCATCTGTAGATTCAAACAACCATGAATTGAAACGATCAAAAACATTTTGCACCTGTACTGAGCATGTACAGACTTGTTTTGTCCTAATTCCCTGAACAATGTAATATAACAACTATCTACATAGCATTTGCATTGTGTGAGGTATTATGAATAATCTAGAGATGATTTAAAGTATGATGGAAGGATGTACATATATGCAAATCCTACATCATTTCACCAAAGCAGCATAAGCATCCTTGGATCTGGGTATCCCTAGGGGTGTTCCTGGAATCAATCCCCCACAGATACCCAGGGACTCCTACATTTAATGTGAGGAGTGAGTTTTCTGATGACATTTCCCCCAGGATGAATAACAAGCAGAAGAGCATCTGTCCAGGAATTGCATATGGCACTGCTGAAATGCTCTGACCTATAAAGCGGGGGACTGAGGCTCCCCTGGGCAGCCCAGAGCCAAAGGAGAGCAGCAGCTGGAGAGGGCAGTGTGTGGACAGGATGCCTGCTATGGGACTGCTTTAATCCAAGATGGACCAGAAAGTCAGAGCCTGGCCAAGGTGAGAGGAGAGCGGGGACCGCAGGTGCACCAAAACCAGAAAGCTGAAGAGAAGCCAGGAGACCACACCTGAGCTCCAGAAAGAGAAGGGAAAGGAGGTCAGGTGAAGTCAGGAGGCTTTTTCTTATCTGGAGGCCTGGGAGCGCTGGGCGGGGCTGTGAGGGGCCAAGTGGACAGCCTGGCAACTTGCCCTCCCCCTCCCTGTATGCTGACATTGACTCATTCACTCTGGCAGTTGGCAGATAGGATCAAGCCTCTAGAACTCATCAGGCATTCGTCCAGGTTCTGGAGATATAGCAGTGCACAAAACAGGTTCTCTGTCCTCATGGGAAAGAGGAGGTCGGTCAATAGACAGGCAAGTGTGGACAAATGTCAGAGGAGATCACGCAGAAAAACAAGCCGGGTAAGAGGGATGGAGACCACGTGGCCTGGGGCTTTCACTCATGGTGTCTCTGAGAATGGTCATCGGAGACCCAGAGAAGGGACAGTCTGACACACCAGAGACTTTCATCACAGCGGGCCTGGAAGGGTACAGAATCTTATATTACTGTTAAGCTTTGCCACACTATTGGCCCTGCTCAGGAAGCATTTGTAATGGCTTCAATAGCACCTTCTTTAATGAGATGCTTATATTCTTTTTTTTGGGGGGGGGGGTAACCAGGGATTGAACCCAGGGATGCTTAACCACTGAGCCACATCCCCAGCACTTTTTATATTTTTATTTTGAGACAAGGTCTCACTAAATTGCCTATGACCCTGCTAAGTTCCTGAGGCTGGCTTTGAACTCACAATCCTCCCGCCTCAGCCTCCTGAGCCACTGGGATTACAGGCATGCGCCACCACATGATCTTTAATTTCTCAAAGCCCTCCCCCAAACCTTGAAACTGTTGCTTTTGTCTCCTGATGTGTATTTCCCTGGGGTCCTGAGAGCACCTGGCCTTGTGGCCCCGAATTCCTATCCCTTTGCTTCATGACCAGGCTCAGCCGGACACTCGTTCAGTGACATCTGGAAAATAACTCTCCGGCTCCATGTTTCAGCTCTTGAAAACGACATGCCATTCTGTTATCCCACAGTCATGTTCTGATGGCCTCAGTTAAAAAAAGAGTTGGTGATGCTTTGAAGAAAATGTTATATAATTACACTTAGCTTTGTATTAGATGGAATGGAGAACTAAAAGCATAATTATGCCTGTTTTTGGAAAAACTGATACACGGAAATTCTCACAACACAGTTATATTTGGAGGAGATTTTTTTTTGCATTAAAAATCTTCACTAGTGCCAGGTGCAGTGGTGTGTGCCTGCAGTTCCAGATGCTCTGGAGGCTAGGTGGGAGGATCACTTGAGCCCAGGGGTTCAAGCTCAGCGTGGGCAACATTAGAAAGATGTCATCTCAAAATAAAATAAAATAAAATCTGGAGGGAGAGATTCATTGGATAAACAGAAGCACATCTCCTTTTCTCCCTTCCTCTCCCTCTACTCACCACACCAGGATTTGCTAAACCTTCTGATAAGCCTCTAATCTCTCACCTTCAATTGGGCCCTTTGTACCCACCTGTTAGTCAGCTTCCTGTTATTGTAACAAATACCTGAGATAAGCAGCTTATAAAGAAAAAAGATTACTTAGGCTCACAGTTTTGGAGGTTTCCAGCTATGATTGGTTGACTCTGTTGCTTTTGGGCCTGAGCAAAGCCGCTCATTCTGGCAGCAGCATGTAGCAAGAGAGGTTACCTCATGGCCAGGACATTCAAAAAATAGGAAGAAGAAGAGCCTGGGGTCCCAATATCCCTCCAATGGGATGCTCCTAATGACCAGAAGATCTTCTACCAGTTTCCTTTCTTAGAAGTTCCACTGCTTTCCAGGAGTGCCCGGCACTAGGAAGCAGCCTTTGACAAATGGGCCATAGAGGATCCTTATCCAAACTATAGTAGCACCCACGGATTTGGCTCAGCCAGAGCTGCCCTAGAAGACCTTGACTTGATGGCCTCCAACTACTGTCCCATCTCTTTGCTCCTCTTTCCAACAACTCTTCACAAAGTTGTCCACACCCATTGTCTCCTACTCTACCCCCATCTCTCGACTCCATTTTAATCAGACTGTCATCTCCCAAGCCTCTTCTGTCAAGCTCACAGTCAAACCCAATGGGCTCTGCTCAGCTTCATCCTGACCTCCCAGTGGCCTCTGGACCACCATCCCCCCATGCCTCTGTTCCCTCCTCTCTTGTCACCCTTGTGGCTCCTCCTCATCTCTCCAGTTGCCAATCACTGGAATATTCTAGGGCTCCGTCCTCACACTCCTCATCCTGTGCTACAGCGAGGTGGTATCATTGTCACTGGGTTTTAGAGAAATCATGAAAACTGCCAAACTCATTTTTCAGTAGTGACCTCTCTTCGGTACTCCAAACTTGAAGGCTCCACTTGGACCTGTAACAAGGCACGTCTACAGCTGAGCTCTCCACCTGCCTTGCAGAACCAGCTCTCTGCACAGTGCGAATCACGACGCCCGAAGAGGTCTACATCCCAATCCCCAGGACCCATGAATATGTTGCCTTACGTGGCAAAAGGGACTTTACGGATGTGATTTATTTGAGGATCTTGGGAATGAGCAGATCATCCTGGAGGGTCTTTATCAGATCAGGAGGATCAGAGTCTAAGGGAGAAAAATTAGGTGTGATAACAGAATGAGAGGTTGGGATGATGGGCTTTGAAGTTGGAGAAAAGAGCAAGAGCCAAGGTATGGTTGGCGTCTAGAAACCAGAAAAGATAAAGAAATGGATTCTCCCCCGAAATCTCCAGAAGGAATAGACCCCGGCCAACACCCTGACTTTCGGTTTCTGACCTCCAGAAGCACAAAGAATGAATTCATGTTATTTAAGCCATTAGGTTTTGGGTGATTTGTTACAGCAGCAACAGAGAACAAATACACACTGTCTTCCCCATGTCAGTGATCATGGCTCCATCCTTCAGCTCCAGAGGGCCACTGGAGTTGGCCCTGTTTTTCCTCTTCCTCAAACCCCGCATCCAAAGAATTGGCAAATTCTATTTGCTCTACCTTCAAACAGTACCCGGAATCCAATGGCTGTTCCTGAGCGCCACCAGGGACGCTCTGACCTATGCCATCGTCAGCTCTTCTTCCCAGATCACCTCCTAGAGAGCCTTCCTCCTTCTCCCCTTGTCCGTCATAGCTGCCCGAGTGACCAGGTGAAAATGCAAGTTGGAGTTTAGCCTTCCTGTGTTTGATGCCCCCCGACATGTGGACAGAGCCCATGTCCTTACTGTGGACGATGAGGGCTTCTGAGTCCCCTTCTGAGCTCACCTTCTGTCCCCCCCCCCCACTCTGCCCCAATCACGCCAGCATGAACTTCCAGATCACCTTTAGGGACTGAGGGGTGCTTCTGGCTGACGGCCCTCAGGGGCCAAGGATAGGCTTGGTGGGGAGAGCTGCTTCCCTTGACATCCCATCCTACAGCCACGACATCCCCCCCCACCCCACCCCCCACCCCCGTGACAGCCACGACCAGTGGGTAATGCGCCGTCTCCCCAACAAGCGACAGCTCTGCAGGGCCACCCTGTCGTCAGAGCTCCCGGGTGGCTGTCAGGCATTCACTAGAACTCTCACAGCTCATCTTCCTCTGTCGAGGTTCCCTCTCCTCCTTTCTCTTCCACAGCATGATCCCGAGAGCCCTCCCTGATGGTAGGCCAACTGCCATCTTGGAAGCTGCTTTCTGGGATCCCACCTGTGACCTGAGCTCTTTGCTAGGACACCCCTGACACTCCAAGTACTTTGGAGATGGCTGTTCCTTCCCATGGAGAGCTCTTCTCCCACGTGTTCCCAAATTGCACCCTCTCTTCTTTCAAGTCTCTGCTCAAACATCCCACAATCTGTGGCCTGTCCCGATGACCTTTTGTAAAAGAGCAAACACCATCATCGTCACCAGACTACTCTCTGCATTAGGCAACTACAGTATTATCCTCATTAGGCACCGATTCCCTTTTTCCTTTTCTCTCTCACTGCACTCCAGCTTCTTAAGGACAGAGACCTGTGTTTTGTTCCCCACTCTTTGCATAACAACTAAAAGAGCTGTCTGCTTAGTAGCAAAACAGGCTGCTTCTGGAACCCAAGTCTAGTCTCTGGACCCTACGTCCCTGTGATGAAGCTCCTGCCGTTAGGACAGTCATTTTTACCCATTGCTTCTTCCCCGATTCCTCTGATTCTGAGGCACCACATTCATGGCTTTCATGGTGTCCTCCCTGACTGTCTGCTCTGGGGTCTCCCCTTTGGTCTTTCTGGATTTTGCAGTCTGGCCCCCTAGAGCTGTCAGGCTAGCAGGAACCCCACCTCCCAAATGCACTTGTATTGTGGGTTCCTAAAACACTCCCCAATCCAAGGCTCCTCCCTCAGGGATGTCCCACCCAAGTCTGGCCAGCCCCCTAGAAAACCAGATTCAAGCTATGAGCCACTCCTTGATCTTTCCCATCAGAGAGGGCATGTGAGCCAGAAGAGCCCGGCTGTGAATCCCAGCTCTGCCACTTACCAGCTGGGCAGCCTGGCCAGCCCCTCCCTTCCCTGTGCAGTGACTTCTTCCCAGCGGAGCCAAGTTGATGTCAGCCGGACAGAGCTGTGTGCAACAAGACATGAAGATGCAAGAAAAGTGTGTGACAGCTAGCAGACCGTCAGTAAAAGTCTCCCACACTGAAGTTCTCTGGAACACCTGCGCATTGTGTTCAATGGGGAAGCGCGTTTTCTCAGGAGGAAACTTGAGACCAGGTGGCTCCATCTGCAAAAAAACCAAACCAAACCAAAACAACAACAGCAAAACTATTTGCTTTGGGAGACCATTCTGCACGGCGTGAAGGTCCATGGTAGTTCCATATGCATTTGAGCAATTTGATAATCTGTTCACTAAAATTATATTGTCAGCCAAATATACTGAGTTCAGGCAGCATCTCGTATCAAACATGGTCTCACCCCCAGAAGGTAGCTTTTCATGAACAGGTAACAAAAGCGAAATGAATTGGTGGATTTCCCTCTCCCATCCTCACCTTTGCAGGATTTAGTGGAAACAGTTACATTCAACTTTGCCAAAGACACAAAAGCTTTTCTAGTTCTCATTACTTTGCTATTCAAAAGGAAGGGAGCAAGGGCTTTGGAGGTAGGGTGTGGTAAATTTAGCTGAGTACTGAAAGCAAGTTCAACACAAATATCCAATATGCTGGCAGACTGCACAATTCTCAAGTTATTTTTGTGATGGGGTGATGTTTTTCTTTTCTCTTCCGTTTTCTTCCCTCTTGAATTGCCTAATGATTTCCAATGAATAGAATGCTGTCCAGTTCAATCCAGTTAGCCCGCACTGAATACGAAGCAAAGTCAATGAGAGGTGCTGTGTTGACACTCTTTATTTCAACAGATTTCCAGCAGAGTGAAAAACAGAAAAGGAACCGCTGTTGGGGATGTTCACTTGCAATTTGCACCTTTGCTTTGCAAGTGGGTCATCGGCTCAGCAAAGAGAACACAAAGTCACAAAATAAGGTCACCACGGTTTCTGAAGTCTGAGCTGTCATCTCTTGGAGAAGCAAAACATGTGTGGACACATTATGAAAACGTTTAATATTCTTCTACATGACTGGGTAGGAAGCTTCCCTGTCCAATGCGGTGAGCCGTGTCCTGTTGGATTGGCAGCAACCCCAGGTGGAAGACGACGGGTGTGGGCTTAGCTCTCGGCAACCAGCACGAGGCTCCTTGCACCACCAGCTGCATCTTGTCTGCAAGGCTGCCTGAAAGAATGTGTTTGCAGTCGTCATTGATCACTCTTTAATCCACCCTACGTTAGAAACGGAATAGTATCTCTTCTCGACATACTTTGTCCTTTCTCGTGGATGGGGGTGAACATTGTGCCCTTGAGAATATGGAGCACACATCCAAGGAGCCAGGTGGATCCCTCTTCAAAGGCAGCCCGTGATTGTTTGGAGAGTCCCAATTTCCTCCTGGGAAGTTGAGTGTGGGTTCAAGGGGGATATCTGTGTCTAGGAATATTTCCCAGGGGAAGCCTTGGCATTTAAACTTCTCTTTTCATTTTGTGAAAATGAAATACTTTGGTAAAAAAAAAAAAGTATTACATGCTTATGGCCAAAAAATGAACAGGACACAGTGAAGAGTCATCTCCCTCGTGTCACTGTCCCCTCCCCAGTTCCCTTCTCCAGAGGCAACTACTGGTCCCAATTTTCTTGTGATTCCTTCCAGTGTCTGTGCATATAGAAGAGGAGCTTTGATTTTTGGGATGCATTTTTATATGTTCAGTTCAAGCGGCTCATAAGACGCCTCTTCCAAGTAATTCTCCATGGCAACACAACTCTGGAACACACACAGACTTAGACTTGTACACACAGGCGTCCTCTCAGGCATAAAATGGAGGGAAGATGATGCAAGAGTGGATAGAAGGCATGTTTCAGTGAGCCTCAGTGGTTAGTGGCTTCTCAGATGGTTCCAGACAGCTTTCTCTACAGAAATAGCTCAGCGAGAACACCCCAGCCCACTCACGCTGCAGAACAGATCTTAGGAGCTGTCTCGGTGCAACCTCCCCTCCAAGTTCAAGTCTAAACACATCAGAGCTTGGCAGGCCTGCCTCAGCACACAGATCCTGGGCTCCCCAGGCTCGGCTGGTTCCGTCCCCAGGAGCCAGCTGAGCTTTCTCACGGTTCACACATGCTCCTCCCCCACACGAGTGGAAAGCCCCTCAAGCCTTTCTGTCACCAGGGGGAATCAAAACCCAACTCACCCTGACACTCTGAAGAAAAATCAAAGGAAGCCCACCGGTGCATACGAAGCCATGTGTGTGTGTGTGTGGGGGGGGAGAGAGAGAGAGAGAGAGAGAGAGAGAGAAATAAGTAAATCATTCCACTGGGGAGGCCATTCTGAAATGAAGTGATGCATAGTACTGTCGAAATTTGGAAGGTATATTTGTCCTTAGAACAGAGGTGGCGGAATGAGCGTGATCCAGAACAAGGTGGTAAGTTGTTGTAGAGATTTTCCATCACTGAAGTGTGAACAAGGGCACTTGAGTACTTTTACTGAAGTATTGCTATACCACAAGAAGCACTGTCAAAAGTATTAGTAAAATCAGCCTGTCTCTCTTCAAAAGGTGACTTTTAATATAAGAGCCACGTGGAAACCAATAGAAAAGGTTCGTTTTTCAACCGACACAGGTGTACTTTAAAGTATAGGTCTTGGCGGGGAGTAGTGGCACATGCCGGTAATAACACTGGCAGCTTGGGAGGCTGAGGAAAGAGGGAGGATCACAAGTTCAAAGCCAGTCTCAGCAACTCAGCAAGGTCCCAGGTAATTTAGCCATACCCTGTCTCAAAATAGAAATTAGAAAGGGCAGGGAATGTGGGGCTGGGGATATGTCTTGGCTCTGTTGGAAGAGTGCTCGCCTTGCGTATAAGGCCCTGAGTTAGATCCCCAGAACCACAAAAAAAAAAAAAAAAAAAAAAAAAAGG
>NW_025999913.1:9848267-9873868 GCF_001458135.2 Marmota marmota marmota
TCCAAAGCCCTTGCTCCCTTCCTTTTGAATAGCAAAGTAATGAGAACTAGAAAAGCTTTTGTGTCTTTGGCAAAGTTGAATGTAACTGTTTCCACTAAATCCTGCAAAGGTGAGGGATGTGGCTCAGTGGTTAAGCAACCCTGAGTTTAATCCCTGGTGTGTATATATATACAGGTCTTGCTCCTGATTGAAGAAATAGTTACTTGTATGTATGTATAGTTTTGGAAACATTAGAAAGATCCCTCCCAAGAAAATACCTCCTTGCCTGCTGAATAGTGCCTGAAAATCCTTCACTGGCTGAGAAAGTCTTAAATTCCACAATAACAGATTAAAGGGTAATAAGCAAGTTCCCCTGAAAAGAATAGCAATGATAATAATGCTCATTTCCTGAGAACTTACTCATGGTAAGGGCTTTACTTTCCCTCCTACACAGAGCTTACATGAATGATCTCCTTTAATCCCTGTGGCAGCTCCTCCCCGTGACCCTAGCCTCTGAATAGTCCTGCCTTCTGTGCAATCTTCCCCTTGAAACTGAGCTGCCCATGACTCACCTATAACCAAAAGAATGGGGCAGAGGTGATGCCCTGGGGCTTTTGTAAAGCTAGATCAGGAGATGCCTTACTACTTCTGCCTCGGTCTCTCAGGATGTTCCTTCTGGAGAAAGCCAGCTGCCCTATAAAAAACCCCAACTCTCCTGAGGCTGCCATATTTCCAGGAAGCCCATGTAGCCACTTGGAGTAGCTGAGTGGGGGAAGAGACCCTGGGTCCACCCTTCGCTGTTCTGTCCATCCCATACCACATACCAGGCATGTGAATACAGATGCCATTTTGGATGTCCTGTTCGACATAATCTTTGGGTGTTTCCTGTCCAGCTGACATTTGACTCTAACTGCATGGGAAACTCCAAGTGAAAATTTCCCATCTGGGCCCAACCAATCCACAGAATCCTCATAAACAGTATCAAGCTTCTATTTAAAGACTTTCAGTTTTAGGGTGTCTTGTTATTACTGAAACAATCCCCATGTTTACTCTGAAAGGTTTTGAGTCTTATCATCAACTCTCTGACATCCATTTCACCCCTTGCTCGGTGAGCATTCTGGGGAATTGATCCCCGTCTGCCAGTCACCCTAATTAGTCTACGCTAGCTGCTCACAAAGCATTGTCCAATAGCACCACTGTCACAGCAGGACTTTTTAGACAGGCAAATTCTCTAGGCTGAATCAGAGGCTCCAGGACTGAGGCCCAGTCATCTGTGATGAGTAGGTCCTTCAGGTGATTCAGAATAGTGCTGGAGCCTGGGAGCCACTGGTCTCTAGACCAATCAGATTAATTCTGTCCCTCCTTGTTAGTGGTTGGCTTAGGACCCCAAGCCCAAGCCAGTCAGCGTGTAACCTTCTCTGTGTTCATGGTTAGTTTGTGGTTAAGAGTGGCCTTCTGTCTGGGGAAGCCATTCTGACTGTGAAGAGAACTAGCCTGCAGATGTCACCGTCGCTGAGGCTGAAGAGCAGAGCTGTAGTAAGAACCTGAGGCCCTGACCCAGGTCAGTCAGCCTGCCCCATCTTTGGATTGTTAACCCTGTGGGTCAAAAAGTGTCCCTTTCTGGTTAAACCCATGCGAGTCAGCTCTTCAGTCACTTGCAACTGAAAGGGTACCTCCAGCCATCTCCATCGTCCCCATCTCTGTTTCATATGAGAAGAGAGGTCATGGCACGAGCTCGGGCCACTGGGAAGGAGAGGGGCTAGGATTTGGACCAGTCTCTTTGTGCTCCCTTCCTGGGAGGAGAAGGATCTGTCTTTTTAGTGGACCAGGTACTGAGACCACACGAGGGAGTGGGCATCTGACCAAAAAGGGACCCCGTGGAATGAAGAGCAAGTCCAGAGAGGGGAAGCAGGGAGCCTACAGGACACATTGCTGCTGACTTCTCTTCAGGGCTGGCTCTGTGCGCTGACCTTCCTTCAGGTCCTTGAGTTGAATGACGTCCTTTCTCCTCTCTTCTCCCCTGAACAGACTGACATAATGTGTTGTTCTGCAAGACCCACAGGGAGAGTGGAGAGCCAGTGTTCCTTCGAGGCGTAGGCCGATTGGTCCATGTGCTTCTATAAATGGCATCAACCCACATCATATTACTCCAAAGACGGGTTATAAGCACACAAGGAACAATCTGGAAGATTCCAATTGTCAACGCAGCCAAAAGGTAGCAGCAGCAGATCCTACCCAACACAGTGTTTTTGTAATGGTGGGAAGCTCTAGCCCAGCGCCCCCTCCCAGAGGATGCTGATATTTGAGGGGGGCTCCTGCTCTCTCCCTCCAGTGTGTATCCATGGCAGCTCAACTTTCTCCCACTCCCACACGTGCCACATGACTCTGGGTGCCCCCTCAGAGTCATGTGGCCAGTTTTCACCTTAATATGAAGCTGGGAACAGGGAAGTCCCAAGGTTCCAGGGCAGCTGTGGCTAAATACAGTGTGACACAAGGCTTCCGAGAAACAAGGCAAGCCAGAAGGTGACAACTCGTGTCTCTGATGATCATCCAGAATCTAAAAATGAGGGCAGATGATCTTTGTTAAATATTCTGATGGAGAACGTGCCTTGAATTCTGAACAATTGGTATGGGAATCAGTGAGCATTTACTGAAGACTCTGCTGGGGGTGGAGCATTATTTTGGCACTGGGAAGGGGCCCTAGATGAAGGACCGTCATTGCAAGATGTTTAGAAACAGCTATTAAACAACAGGTCAAGTTCAAAATAGCACCCTAAAGACAGTAAGATGCACTAACACAAAATTGTTTCTAGGTCCTGAGATATTTTAGAGAAACTGAATCTGCATGGAATAGATATAGACTTTCTTCATTGTTATTTCTAAAGCAATTCGGTATGACAACTATTTACCTAGCATTTACATTATATTAGTGTTAGAAGTAATCTAGAGATCATTGAAGTAACAGGATGGGGCTGGGGATGAGTATACAGAAAGACGTGCATAGGTTATTTGCAAATGCTATCCCATTTCATATAAGAAGCTTTGAGCATCTCAAAGCATTTTTGTATTGCGGGGGGGGGGGTCCTGGAACCTCCCATACAGATGCCAAGGGACAACTGTATTGTTATTACACCTAAAATACTGATGAGGAAACTGAATCACTGAGAAGGCAGTTGTCTGTGGTCACACAGGATTCATCCCAAGGCAACATGGCTCTGGAGGTAATGGAGGAAAGATGATACCTGAGGTCAGATCTTATTGGAGATTATATTGTGTTCTGGGCTCTCGTGTCTTCAAATGAGAGGATTTCAAGCAAGACAGGAGACTTGGTAAAAATATAGCAAAGTTTATTAGAAGGGAAAGAAGGGGGGAGCACCCTCAAGGGAGAGAGTGGGTCCTCTTAGAAGAGCAGCAACTTCTTTGTGTCCCAGATTTTTTTTTAAACCTTTATTTTTTATTTTTATGTGGTGCTGAGGATGGAGCCCATTGCCTCTCATGTGCTAGGCAAGCACTCTTCCGTTGAGCCACAACCCCAGCCCCTGTGTCCCAGTTTTTACTGAAGAAGTGGGAAGGTCCTGCCCAAGTATCACCTCTAGGTTCTGAATGGACAGATACTTTAGCTAACAACATGAGGGCAACTCTTTTGTCTTGGCTGATGGGTCCTAATTGGAACTGGTTTTGTAGAATTCATGGTAGAAGGCTCCAGTCTTAATCCTCCTGCTTCCCTAGGTCTGCACATGCATCTCTGGTCTGAATTGTTTGTCTTAGCAATGAGGCCCTTTTGAGCAAACACATTCTTGCCTTTTGGTTCTTACCCCCTAAATCCTGTTATAGGAGGAAGAGTTTCTGGGGCTGAGATCAGGCGAGGGTCTTCAAATAGCTAAATCACTATTTGAGGCAGGACTAATGATTAACTCATTTGTTCTAAGACTCCTGACCTGCTCCTCGTGTCTAGCTGCTAGCTGGGGCTACACTTCCCACCCCGACACAAGATGTTAACAGTGAGGTACACAGAGAAGAATGGGGTGGATCTAGAAACTTCTTGGAGGAAGTAAATCTTGACAAAGAACTGTGGCGATTCAGGGCAATGTTAGGGGTGGGCAGTTCACTTGTGTTATTTTTAATGATTGTGATGAGCTCTGCATGTGCTGGATCACTCCACCAGTATGGGGAACTGGGGGGAAAGGATGGCCAGATCACTTTCTTCTACAGATGAGACAACTAAGGTCTGAAGCGAGTCTGCGATGGCCTGGTCAGCGCCTCCCAACTCTGGGAGATCCCCGGGTGCAGCGGGCGAGGGCAAGTGCAACAGGGCTGGCATCTCTCGGGTGGTGTCCGAAAGTCTCAAGAGACTGTCCGGGTTGGGGAGTGGCGCATGTCAGGCTTGCCTGCCCAGGCCTGGGTCAGGCAGCTGGAGGAATGGGAGGGCTTGCCCAGGGCTGTTCGGATGCACCCTGGACTCCTCCCGGAGCCCTCCTGCGGTGCACCCTCAGGCTCTGTGGCGCCACCTTCTGGCCCAGGCTGACTCGCTCCAGAGATGGGGACCGCTGCCACAGAAGCTGTGAGTCCCCCACGCACAGAGCAGGGCAGCGACCAGCAAAGCCTGCCCCGCCCTGGTGTCCTGCAGGTCCTGGCAGCCAACCCAGACGCAGGATCTCCGTTTCTCTCCTTGTGCTCATCAGGAGTCGGCTCTGTTCCTCATCGACGTTTTGAATATAATGACTTTAAAATCATATGATGATGATATTGATATGATGATGGTGGTGGTGGCTTCATTTAGTTTCCCTTGAACCCTGATGAATGATAATTCAGATTTTTTTTTTTTTTTTTTGGTACTGGGATAGAACCCAGGGAGTGCTCAACTATTGACCCACACCCCCATCCTTTTAAATATTTTATTTGGAGACAGGGTCTCGCTGAATTGCTTAGGGCCTCACTAAGTTGCTGAGGCTGGCATTGAACTTGTGAGCCTCCTGCTTCAGCTTCCAGAACTGCTGGGATTTCAGACATCCGCCACCCTTGACCAGGTCTCTTGTGTTTTTATTATTTTTTCTTTTTCTCTCCCAGTAAGCACCTGGCCTTGACTTTGTTACATACATGTGTCACAGTCCTGTTCTCTGCAGGTATACCTGGATGAAGGCACAGGTATGTAATTCGCAGTATCCCATAAATAGCGTGTTGCTTGGTGGAGAACATAGTGGGTTCTAGTCCCCACCCTGCCCTCTGAATAAGTGGGAGGGCTACTTATCCACAAGCATCCCTTAACAACTGTGAACGCTATCTACTGTCTGTAGGTTTTCTTTTGCTTTTCCTATAATCGTGCACATTTCAGATCAAGTCTACATGACCTAAGTTATTCCTGAGGGAAATGGAAAAGATGGAAGCAGGAAGCTGGGGAAAGCAACGCGTGTAGGAGCACAGGCTTTGCAAGGCCACAACAACAACTGAGCCAAAAGAGACTTCGGTGTGGCAGCTCCCCTCCTGTTCTTTTTGAGCAAAAGGGAGCTGCAGGTGGCCTAGGCTACACTTTGGTTAAAACCATATGACCTGCTAGGTGTGGTGGCTCAGGCCTGTGAGCCCAGCAGTTCTGGAGGCTGAGGCAGGAGGATCACAAGTTCAATGCCAGCCTCGGCAACTTAACGAGGCCCTAAGCAACTCTGCAAGACCCTGTCTCTAAATAAAATATGAACAAGGGCTGGGGATGTGGCTCAGTTTATGCACCTCTGGGTTCAATCCCTGGTACCAAACAACAAAACAAAACTATATAGAGGAGTTTTGAGAACTACCCAAAGGTGTGTGTGGATTGTCTAAATAATAACCCCTTCCCCCAGGCATCCGAGTTAGTCCAGAATTATAGTTGGATCTTAGAAACTAGTCATGACATTAAAAAAAAAAAGTAATTGTAGATTTGGTTGGAAAACCAGTAAAAATATATTGTGAAACAGAATAAAATAAAATTACCCACAATACTGCTGGAAATAAGTGTATCCGGCCACTGAGGGGTGGCACTGATTGCATGGCCTGTGCTTTATTTTCGTGAACATGTAACCAGCACTGTTGAATGCCAACCTGATGACCATGCCCAGCCCTCTTCTGGCTTGCCCTCCTCCTACCAGAGCAGCTAAAACTACTAACCATTCCCCTTGTAATCTGTGTGACTCAATCCCAGTCTATGTGATATAAAGGGTTTTCTATGGTGGGCAATCATTCTTGATTTAAAGGAAAGAGACATGAGAAGAGTCTCTCTGCACTCACCTCTCTCTCCCTCTCTCTTTTGCTTTGGATGCCGGTCATGTGAGGATAGGATGCCTGGAGCTGTGGCAGCCTTCTTGTGATCAGATCACCCTCAGTCTGAAGCAGAAAGCTAACACTTAAGGAAGGCAAGGAAGGTGGAAAGATGAAAGGAGATCTATTGCTTGAAGGCAGCCTTGAGCTGTCAATCCAATCCTGAGGACTTCCTATTTCTACACTGAAGTAATAAAAAAGACATTAGGTGGAAGCTTCTGCTTGTTTGATGTTACCTGCTGCTGAAAGCCTCCATGCAACTGACACATATGTAAAAAACAATGACAGTAACAAAAACAACTGTGCATGTTTCCATGGGCTCACTGAACATCATGCTCTTCCGGGCTTCATCTTTTCTTCACAGTCTTAGCCACTGAGGTTTGCACAGACACCAATTCTTTTGTTTTTGGTACCACGGGTTGAACCCAGGGGCACTCAATCACTGAGCCACATCCCTAGCCCTTTTTTTTATATTTTATTTTGAGATAGAGTCTCACTAAATTGTTTAGGGCCTTGCTAAGTTGCTGAGGTGGGCCTTGAATTTGGGATCCTCCTACGCCACTGGGATTACAGGTGTGTGCCACTGTGCCTGGCACAGACAGCAATTCTTGAGGTTGAAGAGACACTGCCTATTACAATAGTCCCTGGAATGCTGGTCATGCAAACTATAATACTATGCAAACATGAAAGAAATAGTAAGAAATACTTCTGTTTAGGAAAAGATATTGACTTTTATGCTGTCTGTGGAGAAAAAGATACCACCAAGCAGCTGTGTCTGTCCTCCTGAGAGAATGAGTGTCCAGGACACTGAGGTGGCCTAGGGGCAGGGGTTTGAAGAATCATTGCTGAAAAACAGCAGCAGCAGAAATGATATGCTAAGCTGCATCTACCCTCCGAGTACAGCTCCGGGGCTTTAATACTGAGCCGACTGAGGCTTCAGAATCATGAACTGAATAGGGTTTACTGAAATATTAGTGCGTGTGCAAAAAAGGAAAGAGAAAAAAGGATTAAACTGAAAGGAAAAGTTAAGGCCTTCTTTATACTTATGTGTTTCAAATACTCATTCCTTAAACTGTGGGTCTCAAAATAGTTACCTGCATATGTGCGATAAGACGAGGAGAATCTCAGTGATCTGTAGGCTGAAGACGCTGCTGGACAGTGGCCTCTCTCAGTGCCCATGGGCCCAGCACCCTTAGGCTTCATGGCAGGAGCCTCCTGTGGAAACTGCAGATTACAATGGAGACGTGACTGGCACACCAATGAACGTGAAGCTCTGCCTTGGAACGCCTGAGGCTCAGATTCCAGAGAGAAATCTGTTTCTAGAAAATGCTTTCCTTTAAAACAATTTTCTTATTTTTGGAAAAACCAAAGGCCCAAAGTGAAAAGGACTGAGTTTGTTCATGCACCACAGATGTGAAATGGGGCCCAGAGAGGACGGGGTGGACGGTGACTCACATCTAACACACCATTTGCGAGCTTGAAGGCAGAGTTTGCAGATCACTCAGGGCCTTTCCCTATCTCAGAGGCTAATCACCTTTTAGAAACTGCTGCTAACCCTCAAGTCTAGTTGCTCTGATTCTAACTTTAAGATTTCTAGTTGGAGAAAATGAAAGGTACCCAGCATTAATTTCCTGACTACTTTTCTATTTCATTTGCCCAATTTTCCAAAGCATTCCTGTGGAGCAGACATTGATTACCCTGAAACTCTGCTCGCAGAGCTGATTCCTGGGAAACCTGCCCAGTAGGCTCCCAGGGAGGTGAGCATGCAGCAAGGAACCACAGCACCCCTCAGGAGGCTGATGCTTGCTGCAGCCCAGCCCCCCCACCCCTCCCCAGACCATTCCTTTCCAGGTGTTCTCAGAGTGGAGCTAATCAGGGTGAGGCTTGTGTCAGAGGTAGCTGCAGACATGGGCCCTAGGTGCTTATAGAGAGGAGAGTTCTGATGGCATCTTAGTGTGCCTTGCCCAGACTTTGGTTGTGCAAGCTGAAAACAGAAATAATTTTCTGTCCAAGCTAGCCTGAGGTGGAATCCCATTACCTGGTCCCCCCTGCCCCCCAGTCCTCTCTAAAAACCTGTGCATCATGCTCATCATTTCCCCGAAGAAGTACTTAAAATACTGTACGCAAGTATGCTGAATAATTCTTTTGAATAAAAATTTATTTTGTAGATCAAATATTTACTTTTAAATACTTTAATGTAAATTCAAATTTTCAGTTATTAGATTAACTTACAATTCACTCATTTTATCATATAAAGGATACAGTGAATACAGTTGTTCTAGACAGAAGTTATTTTAGTTTTTCATTTGAACCACTGGAAAAATGTATTAGAGGGCTGAGATGTAGCTCAGTGGTTGAGTGCTTGCCTAGTATGCACGAGGCTCTGGCTTCAATTCCTAACCACCCTTTGTCCCCCAAAATATTAGTCACAAATAATTAAATATTTTTAGATAATAAAAACCTAATACACACTCCATTAGATAATAAACCATGTAATTGAATATTTGCTTAAGTAATAAAAGGGTTAACAAATGATTTTGGTTGTAATCAAAGGAAACTTAGGTACAAATCTGCAGAAAGATATATATTTTCCAAATAAAATTCCAATAAAGGACTAAACAGTCTTGAGTATTTTAAATAAGGAGTACATTATTTCCAGTCAACAGGTTTTTTAGTGTCAAAAAAGCCACAACAAAGTTGGTAAATGTCTGCTGAAGTCAGAGGTCTAGAGTACAGGGTGCAGATTTGTTCAGGATGCAGAGGTCTTAGAACACAGCAGAGCAGGATGCTAATGACGGGCAAAGGGTGGAGAGGGAGCCAGACAAGGAGGGCAGATGGCAGTGCTGAGCACAGCTATGCGGGGACGGCCAGGAGAGACAGGTCTGCTGGGGCTGAGGCTTGAGGCATGAGTCAAGCCTTTCTTCTTGAACTTGCAACTTTCCAATGGAGGGGCTTGGCATGTTTGAGGGGAAAAATGCCCACGTTGTTTTAGTCTTGCTAGATAATGCCCAATTTCCTAAGGTGATCTGACTTCTCAGGAGCTGGAGGACAGGAAGCTGTAACTGTCTAGACATAGCTGGCTCCCACCATGCAGATGCTGGAGCCAGCTCAATGATTTTCAAATATAAAACACTGGCTAAATAATGGGAAGCAGTCCCAAGCCCTGCTGAACTCCAGACCTACATGCCATCCACATCTTCTAAAGGACAGTTCATTGTCCCCAAGCCCAACAGGGCTGTTCTGTGCTGCAAGAACTCTCAGAAAAACCAAAGGTTCTGTTGATGGGATGATGAGGCCCACTAGGCCAGGAGGCACGATGTGGGAGTGCCTTTAGCAGACACAAGACTGTCACCCCACTGTTATTTAATGGTCAGGATGAAAGGACGGCATGCTTGCTTTTGACCTACCAAGGTCAGTGTTTCAAGTAAACACAATGGCACATGGTACCTTTGCTCCTGGGGGCTTTATTTCGGAGCTGTGACCTGGTGAGTCCCTCTCCAGCTCTATCCTAGGTTGTGCTGACATTAGTCACAGTGTGGTCTTCAGGGGGGGCCACCTATGGGGCCTTCAAGGTGTCAGGCAACGGCTGAATGCACTGTTCTTCCCAGGGACTCTTCTTAGAAAGGGGAAAGAATATACTGATGAAATATTTTGTTAAGTCATTAAGACAATTTTTGATCTACTTGAAAAGGAGTAAATTAGGATATTTCACTTTGAAACTGCTTCCACTAATAGAAAAGTACTTGATTATCCTATGGTCTGAAGCTCAGAATGCTTGGTTTACAAATGTTTTCTAAAATAGTAAAGACTTCCTAATGCTTAGAAATTACATCTGAAGGACAAAGGTAACTTAATTTTACTAATGTGGTTGGCATTGGGTAATTTATTCTGCCAAACTGATCAAGAAATCCTCCTGTGGTTTCTGCACCGTATGGTGTGCAGCACGTGTGAGTGTAAAGACAGAAAAGGTCCTGTCAGTGTCACTGCTTCCAAAATGCTTTCTTTTGGGGTACCAGGGATCGAACTCAGGGACACTCGGCCACTGAGCCACATCCCCAGCCCTATTTTGTATTTTATTTAGAGACAGGGTGTCACCGAGTTGCTAAGCACCTCGCCTTTGAGGAGGCTGGCTTTGAACTCATGATCCTCCTGCGAGCCGCTGGGATTACAGGTGTGAGGTACCACACCAGGCTCCAAAATGCTTATTCTTGCCCACAAGTCTGTTGTTTCAATAAGCACAAAAGGTACTTCTTTAAAATAACCCCAGTTGCACCTAGGATTTATTTGTTTCAAATACAGAGGTAGGGTAGGCCTGAGGACGTCTCAGCAACAGAAGCCAGTCCTCACTCGGAAGGCGCAGCTGAGCTGGTCACAGGCAGCACTCTGGACAGGCGTGGGCTTCATCATTTAGAGCGACAGGACAGCCAGATGTGTAGACAACCTGCAGGAGGGAGCCGAGTGCTCCCCTGTAGAAAACGAAGATGCAGATGAGGAGGGACCAGGCTGAAGCGCACACTGCAGCTGACCAGGCCGAGGAGGAGGGGTCCTCTGGGTGGCAGTGCCTCAGCAGAGCAGCATTACAGTTCAAGACACGAGGGGGATCTAGCATCCTAAGCAGCAAGAGTTCCCATTACAATTACAACGCTTCATTAGGCAGCAAGATTTTCTAGCTGGAAGGCACATTAAAAATAACATAACAGTAACTTACTAAGACAACGGAGTCGGCAGCAAGCATTCTTTAGGAGCAGAAGTACAGCTGTATTAACCAGAACCAGCCCAGCAGAGGCAGCGCTGGGGCGGGGAGCGGTGAGGGGAGGGTGGGTGAGGAGTGGGCGCTCAGGGTTGGAGTCAATGATTCTTCAGCGCTTATAGCCACAGTCCCCTTTTAATGAAGACCCCAAGTCCTCTATGTGACAAGAAGATTTCAAATTGTAGGGAATTACAAAAACACTTATTGTCGGTATTGCACCAAGGTCAGACCAAGTGCACGGATCACTAAGTGGGGTCGTCCAGGTGTGGGCCACACCCCTTAGTTATCAAGTTAACTAGGCAGAAGGCAAAAAGGATGATCAGAGAGTCCCTGACTTCTTTACTTTGGCTATGTGCCCATAATTTGTGTAAAAATAAACAGTATGCATTAAGTCAAATCAGAATTAAAATTTGAAACAAGAAAAAAAAAAAAAAAGAGACAATAGTCTGGTATTCTTAAGGCAAAACAATGGAAATCTCTTTAAATAGACACCTTTATTACATCCACAGGCGATAAAATCCCAGAGCTACTGTCAGGCATGTAAATACAGACCCTGTAAGAAAAAATAATTGAGTATTATTAGTTCTACTACAGCTCCTTGAGGGAACATGTTACACTGCATCAGATACTGTAAGTAGGGGCTGGGGATGTGGCTCAAGCAGTAGCGCGCTCGCCTGGCATGCGCGGGGTGCTGGGTTCATTCCTCAGCACCATATAAAATAAATAAAGATTTTGTATCCACCAAAAACTAAAAAATAAATATTAAAAATTTCTCTCTCTCTCTCTTAAAAAAAAAAAAAAAGATTGTAAATAAGCTAGAGGTGACCTGAAGTGCAGGAACCTCTGCTTATTAAGGAAACACATCCAACTACCTCTCCGCTATGGGGGAGAAAAACAAAAACAAAAACAAAAAAATACAGAAACTTGTCTGCTCACTAATATGCCAAGAAACATCTGCCTGTTAAAAACAAACTAACTCCATATCTTGAGACCATCAACTTCAAAGTACAAATATATTTAGTATTCACGAGAACTTCTCAAGAAAGTTTAGGATCACAAAGACTCTTGGTCACAAAGCATACATATATGTGTGTACATCCACATATGTGTATGCAAATACATATACATGTGAATGATTCAGGTACAGATATTTTAATATATATAGTTATAACTTTAAAGTACCTGATTAATCTAAGCTTTTAAAACCGATTTGAAATAATTTCTGCATTGTTTGTTTGGCTGTAGCGCTGGGGACTGAACCCAGGGCCTTATGCATGCTAGGTTAGGTGGTCTACCACTGAGCCACATCCCCATCCCCAGGTGGGAGAGAGGTACTGGGGACTGAATCCCAGGGCACTTTACCACTGAGCTATGTCCTCAGTCCTTTATTAAAATTTTTAATTTTGAGATGGGGCCTTGTTAAGGTGCTGCTGCGCCACTGCCCAGCTTATGTTTTTGTTTCTGATACATGAATCTACATTCCCTCTTTTGGCTCAAAAATTGCAAATGCAAAATGACCCCTTAAAAGGAGTATTACCAATCAAAGCAGAAAGATCACAACTCAAATACCTTCTCTTTTATTCATAAAATATTTCCTTTATTGAATTCCTCTAAAATCCCAATAGCCATAATCCAATGATATTATTAAATTTATGACTTGTTCAATTGTAAAGTACACCATTATTTTTATTTTACTAGTGAGTAAAGAAAGGATAGTAAGAAAGAAAAAAATACCAATGAAAGAATAATACTTCATCTATTGAAAATTACAAGAAGCTTTCCATGAAAAGAAGTGCTAGAATCAATGAAATGCAATATTTGACTTCTATAAAGTTTGACGTATTTCCTTGCCATGTTGTTTGAACACTCAGACACCAAACAGCTTACCTGCTAGATACTTGATGGTGTCGAGCTTGTGCGACTCAAGCATGGTTTTGAGGCCAGCGACCTCCGTTTCTATCTTCCTATCTGTCTGCGTCAGGGCACGATCCTGTTGGGCATGCTTTCAAAACAAAGAGCTTCAGAGCATTAGGAGGCTTCAGGTCCTGGCCCCCAGCCCTCCATCCCAGAGCACCTTCCTGCTGGGGAGCCCCCGGGCAGCCTAGGGGAGACCAGGGGCCATGCTTTAGGTCTCCAGGCCTCAGTTTCCCCCTGACTGGGAAAACAAAAACAGACCCCTACAACCTTTGGCCGCCCTTCACACAGGCTATTTAGAGAATCAAAAGCGAGAACCCGCGTGCAAACCTTTCGTGAACTAGAGGTTGCCGAGCCTGATGAAGCATTACGAAGCCAGTCTGCCCTCAATACAATGACTGTGTTCCCTTCCTCTGACAAAAATTCTTTTGACTCCTTAGGCAATCCAAAAGTGACCCTGCTTGTCTTGACGTTACTTCTAGTCCATGTTGGTAATTTACAGCTTTCTTCTGTAGTTCAGACATCAAGTGCTTCATTAATACAAGGCTTAGCTACCAAGGGTCTCTTTGTGTCCTTCCCCAAATCAACACAGTTAAACCAGGTGTACATTCACCCGCAAAGAGGTTGACATTATGTAACTGCATTCAGGCCTGAAACCAAGACAAGGCTTCACTGAAAATCCTAGGTCAGGCCAGCAGTCTCTTACCATTACCAATTCAGGCAACGAACAAGGAAGTGAATGCTTAAATGTGTTCAAAAGTATTCCAGAGCAACATCTCAGAATCCTCTCATGGAAGCCTCTTAATAGATTTCACAGGTCCCTCATGTGAGCGCTGGGGCCTGAACCAGGCCCATGCTGAGCACATGCTCTCCCACTGAGCTACATCCCAGCCTTTGAGGGAGGAGAGAGGAAAAGGAGTAATGCAGCCCGTAATTAAAAAAATGAGACAAGGTCTCCATTCCTTACTATTTGTCAATCACAGATTTAAATTTTCATCAAGATCAAGTATTTTGTTAAGTGTAAAATACTCAACTTCTGGGTTCACACCGAAAGAACTGAAAATGGGCTCAAGAGCTATTTACTTTCCATGTTTGTTGTAGCATAAAAATAGCAGAAAAGGGAAGCAACTCAGGTGTCCACTGACAGGTAAATAAGTAAAACGTGGTATAAACATGCAATGGAATACAATCAAGTTGTGAAAAGGAAGAAATTCTGTCATGTACAACAATGTGGGTGAACCCTGGGGACACTGTGCTAAAGTGAAACAAGCCAGCAACCAAAGGCAAGGACTGCATGATTCCACTTACTAGAAATTACCTAGAACAGTCAGACTCTAAAGAAAGAAAACAGACCGGTGGTTGCCAGCAGCTGCAGGAGGAGGGAGTGTGGAGTTAGTGTTTAAGGGATACAGTTTTAATTTTGCAAAATAAATACCACTGAACCACAATCGTAAAAATGGTTATTTATTTGTTTGTTTGTTTGTACAAGAGAGGGAATACAGGGGTGCTTAACCACTGAGCCACATCCCCAGCCCTATTTTGTATTTTATTTAGAGATACGGCCTCACTAAGTTGCTTATTAGCACCTTGCTGTTGCTGAGACTGGCTTTGAACTCAAGATCCTCCTGCCTCAGCCTCCCGAACTGTTGGAATTACAGGCGTGCACCACTGTGCCTGGCTCAAGATGGTATTTTTAATATTGTGTATATTCTTTTTTTTTTAATATTCAGTTTTTAGTTCTAGGTAGACACAATATCTTCATTTCACTTTTATGTGGTGCTGAGGATGCCTCATGCATGCCAGGCAAGCACTCCACCACTTGAGCCACATCCCCAGCTCCTATATTATGTATATTCTACCTCAATTTTTAAAAACCTCATGACATAAAGCTGCATATCTTTCCACAATACATAATTACAAATGACAATAACTATGAACAGGATGAAATGAAGATGGATAAAACTACAAAGAAAAGTCAAAGTGTCATTTCTTACCAATTCCATGATTTCTGTCCTCAATTCCAGCAGCTTCCTTTCGTTCAATGTGTACTGAAATAGACACATAATGCAGGTCAGACCCTGGTCCCCCTGATGGCCCCTCTCTCCTCTGCTGCCTTTGAGGTTCTGGTCTCAGTCCTCCCTAGATCACCCCAACACAGAAACCCCCTGGGGACACAGCAGCCTGCTCCCGTGGCTCAGATTCTGTGACTCAGCTTTCTTATTCATACTTCCTGCTCTGATCCTCGGATCTCCTTCTGTCACTGGTCACCTCTCTACTGTGGTACCAGGTAACAACCTGCACTAAATCCCACTGGTGCAGTAGCACTTCATGGGTCTGATTAGATGGAGGCTGAGCCACAGGCTTTTTGGCTCTGAGACGCTGAAAATGGTAGAGAACCAATTCAAGTTAGGAGCTGTCCCATCAGCTGTAAGAAAACAGGTCAGCACTGAGGTGAAGAGAAAGACCAGGACAATAGAAAGCTGGGGAAAAGATAGCTCCAAGGAATGTTCTCTGTGACACAGACACTGCACTGTGATTATAAAACACAACACAAAAATGTGAGAAACACTAAGCTACTGCCTGTGGGTTCAATAGAACAATACTCCTGCTCCGGCACGGTCACACCCAGTCACAAAGGAACCTACCAGCTCCAACCCTAATTAAAATGGCTCCTGCCTCTGGCTTTTAATATCTGTGAAAGGATTTAGTACAGTTTTATTGACATTAAAATCAAAATCAGACATATCTCCTCAGTAGTGGGCATTAGGATTTAATTAAGCAAATGACACATTGTAGTTTAAATGAAGATTTTTAGGACTTAAATTAATGTTATTATAAAGGAAAAAGTTAATGCTTTGAAATATCTAGGAAATTTCTGGGTATAAAATGTTCCCCTAGGAACTACCTGAACTAAGCAACTGGTAGTCAGTCCCTCCTAGAACTATCAGGGAATAGAGTATAAAAATACCATTTCTTAGAAGTAAAACAAAACAAGAAACTGACAAAAAATAAACAATGCCCAACCCCAAACTAAACTAGTTGCAAGACCAACAAAGAACAATGTTCCCCAAATACCAGGGTTTCAGACCAGGGCATTAGGTGTCAAGCTGCCACCAGGGGGCAGGGTGGAGCTGGATTTTCTGCACACCTTAAAGCACCAGCCCTGACTTGGGCACCAGAAGAGAAGAAAGCCTGGACATCCCACAAGGCAGAAATGACACTCATGTGGGGTTCCCTCTCCCCAAGCCCCATAATATTTATATACCACACTGCTTTTGAAACTGGCTGTAAATGTTGCCACAGTTCATTTAACTTTTAATTTAATAACCTCACTAAAGGAATTAGAAGGCCAAATGACTCATCTCCACCAAGGCATGTTACCTACACATGAGCTAACATGCTACTGCAGGTTCAGCATCACCAGGAACAGCTTCCCAGCTAGGTGAGTAAGTCACAGATTCATGGCTTTAATCAACCTTCACTTCCCATGTTCTAATCTCCTAGATGTGCTTTTTATCAGCTTGATTGCTGTTCTAAATCAAATGAATTCAGACTTAAAAACATGACCCAGGAGAATAAAGGTAACCAAAAGTGTCTCTCCTAGGTGGCAGTCATGTGCTTGCGGTCACTACTGTTTTAGGGAGACTAGGTGATTTCATCTCATGGCTGATAAGTATCCTGAGACTAGAAGATGAGTAACATGGGCATGAAACTGTTTTGTATAATGAAGTTCAATTTAACTCTTGAGGTCCAGCAGCAGATCCAAAATACAATTATGCATTTATCCGAGTTGCAGTATTAGCTCCATTTACCATTACAGCACACATTGACTAAAGGGAAGTTGTGAAAAATGAGTCTGCACAGGCGGTGTCTGCAGGTGCATCCACACTAGTTCATGCTGGGAATATGCCCCACGTGCCCACTTGTCATTAAGCCAAGGAAAAGAAAGGCACCTAACTAACATGGCCATCTAGAGAAAGCCTGAGCAGAGAGGTGAATGCCTAGACAGGTTAAAAACCAAATCCAACACACGCATCTTCAACATAACGCCTTCTCTCTGTATTTAACAGACAATATACAGGGTGCAGCTCCATGGTATAGCGCTTGCCTAGCCTGGGTTCGACCCCAGCACCACACACAAAGACAAAACAGAAATATGTTTTTTTGTAAGTATTTATTTTTTTAGTTGTAATTGGTCACAATACCTTTATTTAATTTATTTATTCTTATGTGGTGCTGAGGATCGAACCCAGGGCCTCGCACGTGCTGGGCGAGTGCTCTACCGCTGAGCCAAAACCTCAGCCCCAGAAATATGTTTTAATCCAGAATTTGTGTAGAATTTAGTATTATTTAATATTGCTCATCTGAAATAATCAACTTTTTCAAAATGAGGGCCTGCAGAGATTTAAGTCAGTATTAAATAGATCAAGATTGAGTTTAAATTGCTTATTAATGTCTATGTAACACATTATCTAGTATCTCTGAAACAAAGGTTTAAACCCAATTTGAACAAGATTTTAATATTAGCATTACTTTTTTTTTTTTTTTATACTGGGAATTGAACTCAGGGTGCTTCCACTGAGCCACATCCCCAGGTCTTAATATATATTATTTAGAGACAGGGCCTTACTAAGATGCTGAGACTGGCTCTGAACTTGTGATCCTTCCGCCTCAGCCTCCTGAGCCACTGGGATTACAAGCATGGGCTACCCTGCCCAGCAATTTTGAAAGCATCAAATTTAAGCCCTATTCCAAAACAGAGTGAAAAGGTGTTGTCTAACACTAAAAATTGGTAAATATTTTAACAATACTTGTGACATGTATGCAAACTTAGAACTTAACTAAGCACTCCATCCTGAAAAGAAATGAACGCGTTATTTATTTATTTTAAAAATATTTATTCTTAAACTTTAGGTGGACACAATTTCTTTATTTTACATTTATGTGGTGCTGAGGATTGAACCCAGTGCCTCGTGCATGCTGGGAAAGCACTCTACCACTGAGCCACAACCCCAGCCCCTCATAATTTATTTTTAATAGAAGAACATACCAATTCTTTTACTCTGCTTTTTTCCAGATTGAAGTCTAATTTGGTATCTGTCCGGACTTTGATCATTTCATCCTAATAGAAAGGCAAAAACAAAGAGAAATCCACAGTCAGAAATTCACAGCTCCTGAGGACCTGAGCCCAGGACACCTGCCCAAGGGAGCCAGCCAGGGAAGGGCACGGCCGGAGGTGGGGCCAGGGATAACAATGTCAGGGGACTGTGGAAGAGCCAGGCTGGCCCTGTCTTCAGGCTTCCAGCCACATGTATAGACTAGAGTCCCTTCCGAGAGGCATGCCAGCCCAGAGTGGGTCATTACTGCTTTCTGTGTTGCCCAGGCTGCCCTCAAACTCCTGGGTGGCAGGGGACCACAGGTGCCTTTACTTCCAGATGTCCTACATAACCCCCTGTGGAATTCAGGAATAAAGCAGCTCCCCAGATAACTATGGAAAGCCAAGATGAAACATTAAGCTCTGGTTGAAGTAAAGCCTTCTTTTTGAAACTCATCAAAATCTTTTCTTTTTTAAAATCAATACTCTTTCCTCCTTAAAAAAAACAAACCAAACCAAACACAGCTGGCCTGGTAACCATTTAAAAATCACATGTGATTTTCTAAAGAAAGTCACTTTTAAGAGAAATCTAAGGGCTCCACCTGGTTACTTCACAAACATTTTGATTTAAAATGATTTAACTCCTCCTAGAAGGCAATTTTGTTAATGAATTTGGTTAGACACTGGCGACTTATTCATTGGCTGTGTTAAGTCTTGCAATGTGAACTTTTGAAGCATATTACATAAATATTTCACCAAGAATTAAGTTTTTAAAAGTATATAATTATTTCTGACATTATGCTTATAAAATTTTAAAAAGTCAGCATATAGGAAAGAGAATCTTACCATTACTTGTTGCTTTAATTGATGTAGTTCAAGTTCTATTTTCTAAAAACACATTAAAAAGAAACAAGGATGTGTTTAGAAAGTTGTAAAGAGTAACAAGAATGTTTAGAAAGTTGTAGGAAAAACATAAAACTTGATAATCTACAAATACTACAACATGTATTTATGCACAAGTTCTTAAACTTTTTCCCTCATTTAGCACAAACTTGACAATATTCAGAGCTCAAATGTGTCATACTCTATGCCTGTGCAGACCTTGGAATTAGTTTTAACTCATCTTGAAGGTTGTGTAAAATTAGTGATGTAACTGCCTTTTTTTTTTTTTTGTTACCAGGGACTGAACCCAGGGCGCTTATCCATTGAGCCACATCCCTAGCCCTTTTTATCTTGAGACAGGGTCTTGCTAAGTTGCTGACGCTGGCTCTGACCTTGCAATCAATCCTCCTGCCTCAACTTCCTGAGCTTCTGGGATTACAGGTGTGTACTACTGCCCTTGGCTACACAACTGTTTTAACATTTGCTTGCAGTAACCTTACTTTCTTTAATATTTCCTTCAAAAAAATTTTTTTCCAACTAATTCTGCCCTCAATAACTGATTTTGAGGATGACTCTGAGAGTTCAGACTTTACCTTTTAAGGATAAGGTTTCTTATGAGGTTAAAATCAACAGGCAATAAATAGCCTTCCCTTATGGGCTTTAAATAGGATTGAAAATAAAAGGAAGATGCGAAGAGAACGATTACTTAAGTGCTGACCCACGAGCCACGTGCCTTGCCTGAAGAAGGGAGAGGGACCTGTGCAGCAGCATGTGACCTGGACAGCCCTCAGCTGGGCATCGTTCCCACACACCCCAGGAGGACAGAATGGCATACTTCTGTGGCACTGCAAACACTGACATGACTGAGGTCACCAGCAGGACCCTGAGATGGGTGACGCTCTGCCCCCGCATCTCCTCAGGGTACATACTTGGAAGTTCGTGGTAGTACACACTTGTGCACTGCCCATCTTGTGCACTGCCCATCTGTGTGTGTGTTTTACCTCAGTGTCTTTTTTTTTTTTTTTGTATTGAGGATTGAACTCAGGGGCACTCAACCACTGAGCCATATCCCCAGCCCTATTTTGTATTTTTATTTAGAGATGGGGTCTCACAGAGTTGCTTAGCACCTTACTGTTGCTGAGGCTGGCTTTGAACTCGTGATCCTCTTGTCTTAGCCTCCCAAGCTGGTGGGATTACAGGCGTGTGCCACCGTGCCCAGCTCAGTGTCTTAATGTAACATATTTTATGAGTGATCTGTAGTTTTTACCTCATTTTCTGCTCTGAGAGCTGAAAATTCACTCTTCTCCAAAATGATCATATCCTTTTTCACATTAGCAATCTTAGACATTATTTGCTGAAGAGTGATCTCCTAGAAAGAGAGAAATGACACATACAATCCAGTGAGCCCAGCAGTCCACCTCCTGGTGTCTGTACCTGCTGTCATCGCCACAAGGAACTAGACAGATAAGGACTGGAGGGGGCTCAGTAAGGTCACCACTATTCAAGGTGAGAAAACGGGGAGAACAAACCATGCAACAGATCACCACCACGTGAATCACAAGTCTGTGGACCAAGGACACGACTCTGGCCACATCTCCATTTATTGAAGTACCCTGACCAGGACAGACAGCTTTTGAGCATAGTGAACTTTTAAGCATGAAGAGTCTAATTTTATGCTCTATTCTCTTTTGCCTCCTATGGTTAAAATTACTATATATTTTTCAACCAACTATTATCTGAAAAGTTTCATGAATACTAATTACAAATAACACCCCACTTTCAGATTTCCAGTTTGCTCACCCACCAGGACCACACTAACCTGCTGTACCTTGGTGACCATGTCTTTGTAGACGATGTTCATATTGGTCTCCATGATCTTGACCAGTGCAGAGACAATGATTTCTGCTTGTTGAGTAGTAAAACCTAAGCAAGCACACACACGAATATGATCACACTTGGAAGAACGCAGCTGTCAGGATAAGACAATCCATGCCCACGTGAATGTTCCGTTCTGAACCCAGAAACAAGAGGGAAGCAGTGGGCAGGAGGGCGGAGCTGAGAGCCACAGCTGGGATGTGCCCGTCACCCTGACGGGTAAGAAACATCCCAGAGTGTCCCACACCCAGTCAGGTGCCCAGGTCATTATGACTTCCAATGCCCCTCCCGCCGCCAAAACTCATGTCTTCAGATGGGTCTGCCACGTGATAAAAGGCTGACTCCAAATTACAGATGCAGGACTGTTTGTACAAGTTGTTGTTTGGGGTGGTGCCAGGCACAGGACTCCCAGATTCAGGATGCCAGGCACGCACCTCACCAATGAGCTACATCCCCAGACTGTTTTGATCATTTAACGAAGATTCATGGAAATTTTATTTTCTTCTTTATATTTCTCTAAATTGTCTGAATTTTCTATGGTGGACAATTTATCTACCACATATCAAATTACTGACTGTACAAATGGTAATCTAGCTGTTAATGTAACTGGGGTTCACGTGATGCTTTGACTATATCCCTGGTAGCTTTGAAGCTTACATGTTTTCTCTTTTTCCCAGTCTGTCTTTTCCCTAAACTTCTTCCTGATCTCCCCCTCCATCATATCTACTTCCTGATCTACCCTTCCTAATCTAATTTTCTCTGAATCACTTCTATAAAAGCACCCTGTTCCTATGGCTGGGCAGAATCACAGCCTTTGGGACAGGAGTCCCCTATGTTTCTCCTTTGGTAGCAAAGCAATAAACCTTCTTTTCCCATTTTCTCAAAACCGTGTCTTCCTTACTGGATTGAAGCCAAGGACCGAGCTTTCAGCCACATTAACTTATTTAATGCTAAATGATAAAATCAGTTCTTTGATTTTTTCCCTCAACATTTTCCTTCAGTCAATAGTCTGGGAGGTCCAAGTTGGATAAAAGATATTTTTTAACACTCAACAAATGATGGTGAATCAAATTATAGAGATTCGCAACTTGGCATTGTTAATGTTTTTAATAACTGTTGTCTGTAACTCATATTTCATGTAGAAAATTTAACAAAATATTTAAAACTTGAGTGCCTGAATAGCAAATTCCTTCTATTAAATGCTTCAGAAGAATCAGTACATTCTAAATAATACACATTCTGTTTGCTTGAATAATAAAATAATCTGTCTGGATAAGATTAAACATGGGACTATAACTAACAACGATTTTGAAAGGAGAAGAAAGGACCTCCAAAGATCTACCAATTTATTCAAAAGTCTTTTATTTTTCAAAATGTGTGTCAAGCACATCTTGAAGAAACACCCAGAAGGGTCCCCACCAAAATGTTCTTTGTCTAGCTCTGGGATACTGGGCTCTGAGGTTTTTTGGTTTTCTTTTCTGCCTTCCTAATATTTAGAAAATGATCATGTTATTTTGCAACCTTTAAAACTTTACTAAGAGTTCTTGGTTAAACGTAATTAGGACTTAACAGTTATGAGGAAAAGAAAAAGACAGACATCCCTGTGGAGAGCCATCCTCACGCGTGACTGGGCGACTCCCGGTTTGGGTCTGAGGCTTCTGGCTGTGTCGGAACTTTCCCGGCCCTCTCCTGATGAGAGAACCCGTCCGTGTGGGGGTGTGACTGATCACTGACCCCGGGGGCCCAATCACTGACCCTGACCTTGGAGTGCGGCCCCCCCTCAACCTTCATTGGATGGAATTCTCCCCTGAATTTCTTGTTCCCCAATAAAAGGCTACTCTCTGGCGTGCTCGCTCTCTTTCTCTCCTGCTAGCCCTGAGTAATCCTTGCTGCCCTAAGGGTGGTTTGAGGTTGGAGCCAGAGAGGGGAGCCGTCTCGGACCTGGTCATAGAAAAAGGTAACTGAGTCTGTGTGTTTTATTTCAATCTCTGCTAGCTAACTTTTATGCCAAGAACCTCATTAATGAAACCAATGCGCAGGCCGCATGGTGGAATTGGCGCCCAACGTGGGGCATTCTAGATTAGCTAGATTGAGTGGGAGCGCGCTATAAAGATAAGATAAAGGAAGTGGTGACAATTTAGAGTCACAAAAGTACCTGGAGATATTGAAGGAAAGAGACGTTAAATTAATTAAAATGGGAAATTCAACTTCTACGGATAAGGAAATGTATCTGACTATTTTAGACAGTATAATTAATCAGAAAGGAAAACAGATAAAGAAAGCTCAGTTATTACAATTCTTAAAGATTGTAGGCGAATATTGTCCTTGGTTTTGTGAACAAGAGTCTCCAAATTTATCTACTTGGGAGAAATTAGGAAGAAAGTTACAAAAGGTTTATATTTCTAATGAACTACCTGGAGGCATAGAAAGTATTCAGAAAACTTGGACAGGCTCTGGAAGTTTGTCTTTTTGAGTATATGGGCCAAAGTTCGTGGCCCCCTGAAGACCCGTTAAAAGGCATGCAGAGGGCTATTAAGTCTATTCAAATGGAAAATCTGCCTGAGGCTAAGTTAATTCCCTTTCCCTTAAGCCGTTTAAAAACAAAGACGCTAGGGGCCAAACCAAAAGTTAGGAATGTGACCTTAAACTTGCAAGACCAGGCTAGCCCGCAGGGAGATTATAGGGACGAATATCATAGAGGAGAAACCTCCGAAGTCCTAGAAAGCCCTCCGGAAGAGGTAGAGGATCTTCCTGCAGAGGAGAATCTGGAAGAGATTCCTAGAGGGGCACAGAGTTCTTCTCAGCCACATGGCTTAGAAGCCCAATTTCAAAATGGCGACAGCGCAGAGTCTGACCATGAATCGCAGTCTGAGGGAGAAGAATCAGACGTTGAAATTCAGGACTTACAGAGAAATCTTAACAGGCTGCGATTAACACCGCCTGCCCAGGCTATTCGAATTCGGCCAGTGCCTGCTAAAAGGACAAAATTTAACAGGTACGCTGGATTAACAATGACTTTTCTTACCCCGTTCCAGCGAGGTATTAAGAAAGCACAGGAAGATGGGGAGGATACTAGCGGTTTCCAACTTTTTCCAGTTTTTGAGCAAGTTAATGAGCAAGATCAGAGAGTTAGAGTTCATGCTGTAATCCCATTTAAAACCATTAAGGAACTAAAAAGTGCATGTGAGACGTATGGTCCAAATTCGCCTTTTGTACAGAGCCTGATAGAAAATATTTGCTCGCAGCCCCTTCCTCCTAGTGATTGGATTTCTTTTTTTTAATTGGTTGTTCAAAATGATTGGATTTCTTTAGCTAGATCTTGCCTGAGTGGGGGAGATTTCTTGATCTGGCGAACTTATTGGACTGATTTTTGTACTGAACAGGCAGAAAAGAACAAAAGACAGGATATAGAAACGCCAGTAGAAATGTTTCTAGGGACAGGTGAATTTACTGACATAAAAAGATAGTTAAATTATAAATTTGTAGTATACAATCAAATAACTGATTGTGCGAAACGTGCCTGGAGGCAGATTGTCCCTAAGGACCAATCCAATTTAGTTCTTACCAAAATCAGGCAAGGTGCGAGTGAACCTTACTCAGATTTCGTAGCCCGATTGTACCAGGCTGCAAACAGGTGGATCGGGAACCCGGGGGCGAGTGAGTTCATTGTTAGGCAATTGGCATTTGAAAATGCAAATAAGTATTGTCAAGATGTTCTTAGGCCGCCACGTAAAAAAGGGACAATTTCTGAGTTTATTCGCTTATGTTCTGACATAGAGTCTACCCATTTGCAGACAATAGCCCTAGCCGCGGCACTAAAGGAAACTTTGAGTCCACAAGATTTAGTACAAAAACCCCGCGGAAAATGTTACGTTTGCGGGAGAAATAATCATTTTGCGCGGGAGTGTCGCATGCGCAATTTTAAGTTCAGGGCTCCATCTACTGGTGATAATAGATATTGCAGGACTCAACCCCACGTGGCGGATCAAGATGGCGCGGATGAGCCCGCCTTCTTGTCATCATTTCCGCCTGGTCGGAACACAAACTTCCGGTCGGCCCGTCCCCGGGCTGACAATGAGGAAGTAGGTGATGGTCGCTCAATGTGACGTCATCATGCTGACCATGGGGGCCGCCGTCTTTAATTTTACCGGAGCGAAACAAGCAGTTTCTGTACAAACCCCTAATGATTTTCAAGGCTTTTAAGAGATATTAATTGGCTGAGGCCATCCTTAAAACTAACTACTTCTGAGTTAAGTCCTTTATTTCAGATATTACAAGGAAATCCCTCTCCAACCTCTCCACGCCAGCTGACCTTAGAGGCTAGAACAGCTTTAAGGAGAGTTGAACATGCAATTAAAAATGCACAGCTTACTAGAGTTGATCCTAAAGAAATAGTGTATTTATTAATATTTCCAACTGAGCATACCCCAACAGGAGCCATATGGCAAAGATTAGGAGTTATTGAGTGGATTTATTTATCCCACTCCCCTCAAAAAACATTAATTCCTTTTCATGATTCTATAGCTCAATTAGTAATTAAGGGCAAAACTAGGATTTTACAATTAATTGGATCTGAGCCTGATATCATAATCATTCCATTTTCTGTTCAGCAGACTAATTGGCTTTTTCAAACTTCTAGTTCATGGCAGATAGCCTTTGCTGATTTTCCTGGCCAGATAGATAGCCATTATCCTCGTGATAAGATTATACAATTTGCATCTTTAACGTCACTTATTTTTCCAAAGATTGTACGTGCACATCCTATAGATGAAGCTTTATCAGTGTTCACGGATGGTTCTAACTCAGGTAAAGCAGGTTTTT
>NW_025999913.1:9874295-9876161 GCF_001458135.2 Marmota marmota marmota
TCTCTGACACTGTCTCAAAATATTCAGCATGCAAAATTTCTTAATAATTTAGCTCAAAATACTTCCAAGGCTCTGCATAATCAAGTAAATATTGATGAAAGGATTGAAACTAAATTAAACGCCTTAGAGGCGACTGTTATAGACATAGGTAATGAACTTTCAGCCTTAAAATTTAAGGAAAGGCTTAAATGCCATGCCAATTATAAGTATGTTTGTGTTACAGCTGCCAAGTACAATGCTTCTCTCTGGGATTGGGAGAAGGTTAAAAACCATTTGTTAGGTATTTGGCAAAATAGTAATAATAGCTTGGATATTATGGAACTTCATCACCATATCCAAGACATTCAAAATAATAGAGCTGATTTTTCAGATCCTTCTTCTTCGGCAAACCAAATATTGAAGGAGTTGAATGGATTCAACCCTGGAAATATTCTTAAACACTCGGCCTGGTACATTATTGGATTATTCTCTTTGCTGTTAATTCTCTTTTGTGTTGTAATTATAGGATGGCGAGTCTTCGGAACAAGAATACAGAAACTCCAAAGAGTGAACCGCCGCCTCATTTTTAAGAATAGAAAGGGGGAATATGTGGAGAGCCATCCTCATGCGTGACTGGGCGACTCCCGGTTTGGGTTTGAGGCTTCTGGCTGTGTCGGAACTTTCCCGGCCCTCTCCTGATGAGAGAACCCGTCCGTGTGGGGGTGTGACTGACCACTGACCCCGGGGGCCCAATCACTGACCCTGACCTTGGAGTGCGGCCCCCCCTCAACCTTCATTGGATGGAATTCTCCCCTGAATTTCTTGTTCCCCAATAAAAGGCTACTCCCTGGCGTGCTCGCTCTCTCTCTCTCCTGCTATCCCTGAGTAATCCTTGCTGCCCTACGGGTGGTTCGAGGTTGGAGCCAGAGAGGGGAGCCGTCTCAGACCTGGTCATAGAAAAAGGTAACTGAGTCTGTGTGTTTTATTTCGATCTCTGCTAGCTAACTTTTATGCCACGAACCTCATTAATGAAACCAATGCGCAGGCCGCATGGTGGACATCCCATTAATGTGTACTTTTTATGTATCAGTTAAAAATAAATTTATTTAAAAAGGAAGAAAAAGAGATATAGAACTTACACAGATGATAAAACAAAACCAAAGCCAAACAGTTAATAACCACCCGTGGGAGAAGAAAGGGATATGAAAAAGCGAAAGTTAAGCTTTAAACCTATTGAGTTAGGTGGTGCAATTTGCAAGAATGAGAGAACAGGACACACTCGGGACAGTCAGATGGCAGACTTCTAGGAAGTTCTGCTAATCAGGGGATAGGTTCTGGAGAAAGAGAGCACAGAGTGTTCACTTAAGAGCCTCCCTGGGCTCCACCCTTGCCAGTCATCTGAAGCCCCTCCCCATCCAGGGAAAAGCCCCTTCCACAGGCCCTCAGACACTGAGGTAGGGTCCTCAGACACTGATCTTTAAAGTTTGACAAAAAAAGTTGTGAAACACGTTATATAGCACTTAATGGTTTTACCAAATTGCATTCATGGGCATTATTTCATTTAAGTGCTCAAAAAGTTCTTTGGAATTCTTTTTTTTTTTTGACCTCAGGGAATATACTTTATTTTATTTATTTATTTATTTATTTTTTATTGTTGGTTGTTCAAAACATTACATAGTTCTTGATATATCATCTTTCACACTTTGCTTCAAGTGGGTTATGAACTCCCATTTTTAGCCCATATACAGATTGCAGAATCACATCAATTACACATCCATTGATTTACATATTGCCATACTAGTGTCTGTTGTATTCTGCTACCTTTCCTATCCTCTACATCCCCCCTCCCTCCTCCCACCGATCTATGATCTATACAAGATCGCATCG
>NW_025999913.1:9877711-9883174 GCF_001458135.2 Marmota marmota marmota
TGTGTGTGTGTGTGTGTGTGTGTGTGTGTGTGTGTGTATATATATATATATATATATATATATATATATAAATAATATACAGACATATGGATATATATGCCCACATAGAGAAGGGGGCAAGAGACAGGGGGAGAGAGATTTCTCCCGCCCCACAGCCACACACACCAGGGTGTGGGAAGGGGAGTTCTGATATCTGTCACCTCCATTCTGGGCCAAGAGTAAACATCTCTCTTACTGCTCCATCAGTGCTTGGTGGTGATTGGTTCACAATTCTGAGAGAGAAAAAGGAGCCAGGCTTTGGGGTAACAGTAAACAAAAGCAGCTCAGCATCCTCAATCTAACAAGGCTCACCCAAAAGCCACCGCCGTGTTTCTGTTTGTTGTGCAGAGGATGGAAACCTGGGCCTCTGGTGTGCCAGGTGGGCACTACCACTGAACCACACCAACACCCTGACTATCTGGTTTTTCATAAGCTTTAAGGAGATAGATTCCATATACCATAGAATCCACCCATTTAAAATGTAAAATTCAATTGCTTTTATTTATAGAGTTGCTCATCCACGTTCACCTTTAGAATACCTGCTTGACCCTTCAGCCCTCAGGGCCCATCCTTCAGTCCTTCCCTGCACCCACATGGCACCAGACAATCCCATGCAAATGGAATTACATGGGACGTTTGGAATGGCTTTGTTCCCTTAGTGCCATCCATGCTGTAGAAGGCACCAGGACTTTCTTTATATTCTGGGGTAATATTCCATTTTAGGGCTGTACCAAATATTGTTTATCTGCTCATTAGCTGAAGGACATGGGTTGTCTCCACTTCTTGGCTATAATGAATAGTTCCATGGCCACTGTGTTTTCAACTCTGGGAGTGAAGTGCTGGATCATATGAGGGCTCTTTGAGTCTGAGAGACTGTGGCTGTTTTCCAAAGCACTGTACTACCTCACCTTTTCTCCAGGAGGGGAGGAGGCTTCTACTTTCTCTACATGCTGGTTAACCTTTGTTATAATGTTTTTAAAACTGTTATCATCCTAGTGGGTATAAGTGGTTTCTCTTTGCGGTTTTGACTTTCATTCCCTGATGGCTAATGATGTTGATGTCTGTGTGCCTATAGGCCATCTGTACATCTTCTTTAGAGACATGCCAACTTAAGTACTTTGGCTATTTTTAATTAGGTTATTTGTCTTATTATCACTGAGCTGTAAGAATTCTTCATATATTCTGATGTGAGTGGATTTTGGACATGGCTCTTCTTTGAGATAGACTGGCTATTATAGGTTCCTTGCATTTCCATATGAATTTTAGGATAAGCTTGTCAATTTCTGCAAAAAAGCCAACTGAGATTTTGAGAGGGACTGTGTTAAATCTATAGACCAATTTAGGAAGTACTGCCACCTCAATAATATTAAGAATTCAGATCAATAAACATGGTAAGTCTCCCATTTATTTAGGCCTTTAATTTCTTCGATAATGCTTCTTAGTTTTCTGAGTGTTTTATGACTGTTGTCAAATTCATTTCTAAGTATTTTGTTTTATGTTATTGTACATGGAATCATTCTCACTCTCATTTTCAGACAGTTTATTGCTGGTACATAAATACACAACTATTGTGCACACTGATCTTGCAATCCTGCTGACCTGGTTTATTAATTCTAACAGTTTAATGGATTCCTTAAGGCTTTCTCCACACAGATCTACGTCGTCTGAGAACAGTGAGAACTTTACTTCTCTGTTCCAACCTGGATGCCTTCTATTTCATTTTCCTGCCTAGCTGCCCTGCCAGAAGTTCCAGTAGGATGTTAAATAGAAGAGCAAAGCAGGTTCCCTTTCCTTGTTCCTGATCTTAGAAGTATACAGGCTTTTTCCATTAAATACGACATTAGTGGCGGACTTTCTGTAGATGCTTTTTATCAGGTTCTATTCGTATTTTATTGAGGTTTTGTTTTGTAAAAATAAAATTTAAGAAAACCATGAAAGCGTGTTAAATATTACAAATGTTCTTTCTCTGTTAAATGATCCTGTGGGTTCTGACTTTTATTCTATTAATGAGGTAATATAACATGAATTGACTTTAAGATGTTAAATGATCTAACATCCCTGAGATACCCACTTGATCATGGTACATAATATTTTTTTATATGTTGTCTGATAGTATTTTGTTGAGGATTTTTCTATCTATATTCATAGAGAATATTTTTCTGTAGATTTCTTGTGGTATCTTTGCAAAAGCCTGTCCTTAGAGAGACGAGCTCTAACATTCTTCATGCTATCTTTTTGATGAACCGTGATACATTTAACAGCAGATCTAAGGCCTTTTTATCCGAGGGAGGTTACACAGTACTGAAATGGCTTCTTGGCTTCTGGATTTCATGAACTACTAAAACAGTTTTAAAATTCTGTCGAGAAAGGACATTTAGCTGGGTTCAGAGGTGCATGTCTATAATACCAGCAGCGACTTGGGAGGCTGAGGCAGGAGGATCCCAAGTTTAAGATAAAAAATATAAAGGGTTGGGGTGCTCAGTGGTAGAATGCCCCTGGGTTCAATCCCAGTACAAAAACAAAACCAAAAACTAAAACTAAAACAAAACCAAAAACATTTCAATATAATAGCTTCTTATTACCATCATATTAAAAAAAAAATCTTGACACCAAAAAAGGGGAGAAAAAGAGTGGACAATCTAAATAAAGAATTTTATTTAATTTAAATTTAAATTATGTGTCTTTCCTCTTCTAACTATGCCATGGACTGGTGCTAGTCTGAGGCGGGGTGCTGTAGGAGTGGCAAGAAAGTAGGAGCCCTGTGCTAACTCAGAGATCAAAGGTTTCTTTAGTGGCCTGAGTGACCAGCAAGATACTTGAGTCAATCAACTACAACTCTCCATCCTTCACTCCTAAATGGTCTATGACAACCACAGGAGGTAAAATGTGACATGGACAAGACCCCACAGATCTGACACTTCTCTGCCGCCTACAGCAATTGTTAGCAAACCATTGACAGTTTGGGAGGAGAGCAGCAATGGTCATGGTAGGCTCCGAAATGAGCGTTGAGATGTAATGACGTTTGTATCAGCACTGCTTGCTGAGACAGAATAGAAAAGGCACTGGTGCCTGTGTTGATGGTAAAAACCGACCCTTTCATTCAAAGTGGAGCTGTTCTGAGCACAAGGCGCTTGCCCAGGAGCGCGAGCCCTTCTTCCCATTACAGCCACGCTATCCTTTCAGCTTGGCACCTACGCTGCTCCATGCCTTAAGTTTGGCGTGCTTTCCTCTCCTACCTGTTACACTGTTAGCATCCTTTCACACGCTTCTCTTTTAACTGGGCAGTTTATTAAGCATACGTTATGTTCCAGGCCTGCATTACGTTTCACTTTATGATTCTCTCTGCTTCCTCCACCCAGATAGGGGAGCAGCCTTACTGCTCCTGGTGTTCTCAGCCTGTACACGTGGCTCTGGGACAGCACCGAGTTTCCTGCCACAGTGCACCATCTATGAGTCAAGCTGCCCAAGAATACCCAGTCTGACTCATTTTTTATCTTGTGCATCTAGCAGACGCCCTGAGGAGGGCCTGGCAAACTGCAAACGGAGGGAGATATTTAACTTTTTGTAACTGAACTGTAATGGCTTCTAAGAACTAGATTATGAGACTGTTTAGAAACTCTGGGATTGACTCCTTTCTCCTCTTCACCTCATTTCTTCCCTTTTCATAAATAAGCACACTTAAATTTGGTACCTCTTTTCTCATCATATATCTCCATCAGCCCTGAGATTGGAATTGGCCCTGATAAGAGACCAAGATCTGCCCTCCAGGGACAGTGGCAAGTAAATGAATGGACGAAACACTTCTCAAGGGGCCCTCTAAGGCCACCTCACCCACCTTAAACTCTGTTGGGCTGTCCCATGGGTCAGGGATCTTGACCACAGGACTTCTAGAATGGCTTGTGAAGAGTGACAGGGTTATTCTGGTCCCAAATTCCTTGTCTCTAATAACAAAATAATTCATGCAATTTAAAACATAACCTCCTACCACACCCACACCCATAAAGCAAATAACCATGCCACTATTTTCTAAGCAGAAGCTAAAGCTGATATGGACATTGCAGACCTTTATGTTTTTTCTTTTCCAAAAATGACTGGAACCAGACACAGCAAGCTTTTTTGAAAGAAACATTGCCTTTTGAAAAGTGGAGAAAAGGGCTGGCCACCTCTCCACTGGCACTCGGCCCTGCTGAGAGAAGGGAATGCCATCTTGCTTTCTGTCAAAGGTCAGCACCTGAGGACACAGTGCTCTGAAAGCCCACAGATAACCAAGGAGCAAGTGAATCAGCTGTTTTAAAGTGTTAATAGGTAATTCTCCTTTCAGGAGATGTTTAGCATATCAAAAGGTTATTAAAAACCCACAATTACAAAAGAAGCCCAAGGTTAGTCAGGTATGAATTTGTGTCTTTAAGTGGACTTGCTAAGAGGTTGGGGGGAGTGGCTGGCAAGCCAATCACTGGACAGGAAAAAAAAAAAAAAAACAAAAAAAACCAAACTGCTCATTAACAGATGGCTAGTGGGCAAATATGCTTCCTTAACCCTGTCTCTGTTCTGTTTCCTTGCTTTGATGCATTCACCCTTATTTTTAAGACTCTTGACGAATGAGAGCTCTGACACCATAACAACAGTACCACTTTGCTGGCACAATGTTAGCAAGCCTAGGACAAAGAAACTCTCTTGCCCACAGTCTCAAATTATGAGAGGAGACCAGATCGGAAGTTATCCGTTTATCAAAATAAGAGCAACCAAAAGACAAATACAGAAATAAAGACCAAACCTACCCATACTGCTCCTAATCACTGCAGGACGCTAAGAGTTCAGTACTCCTTCCCACCCTTTGCGCACAAACTCCCTTGCTTTGTTGCTCTAATAATCAGCTTCTCCCCCAGCCAATGCTATTCTTAAATTTGAGATGCAGCCAATGTTTATCGGACATTGCTATTGAAAAAAATATGAAAAAAAGGTGCGGTTCTTGATGGCCATTAATAGGTAATGTATAGATTATCCCAAGTGATATGTGTACCAAGTTTGTTGAATACTCTCTCTATATTTTTATCAGCAATTTGTTTTCAGCAAATTCCAGCCTGTTTAACTTTCCTATTCTCACATAGGATCTCCTCCTTCACCTCCTTAATAAAATGCTATCTCCTCAATAAAGCCGACTGTGATTGATCACTGCTTAAATTCAAAACTGGAGACCCACCCCACTTCCCAACTCTTTCCCCGCTACTGTTTTCCTGTAGCACTTATCAAATTAAAATCCAGGTATATGCAAAAAGTCTAGGGTTAGGGTTAGGTACACACACGTTTACGGCATCTCCACTGCTGGAATGAAGCTCCAGAGAGGAAAGATTTTTGATTGCTAAATCCCCAGGCGCAAGAGCTCCGTGAATGAAGCTTCGAGCTGTCAAACCCCGCGCCCTCCCC
>NW_025999913.1:9883439-9923456 GCF_001458135.2 Marmota marmota marmota
CGCGGGGCCCGCCCGTCGGGGGCGGAGCGAGGCGAAGCCCCTCCCCCACTGGGCTTCCGCGAGGGCGGTGCAGAGCCGGCTGGACCCCTGCTGCCAGGATTTGCATGTTCCTGATCCTGCATTTAATGATCCCGCCGCCCTCCTCAGCCCGGTGAAAAGTCCCTGACCTCCAGACTGCCGTTTTACTGATTAACTGGCTGGTCCTAAGTCCCCCCAAATGTGACTCTGGGGTGCATTTTAAGGGATTATTAACTGGGCCACGGGAACGGCGCTTACACACTCAATACACTTAAAGGCTAACGTTTCAGAGCTTTTGTTCCCGGATCAGAGTGCCGTCGACGTGGGAAGGTCGCAAGGTGGAATTTAAAACGCGGGCATGAATGTTAAATGAGACCTACTGGTGTAATAAAAGAATATTTGAAACAGGCAGTGCTCAGTGCAGTGAACTTTTAAAATTCCTATTGCACCTTTCACAGTTACTGTTCTCTGGTGTAAATCCAGAAGATGTTTCTTGAATGAATGAGTGAAAGGCACGAGGCACCAGACCAAGGAGATACAAAACCGAAAGCGATTGTTCTAGTCCTTCCGGAATCGTAATTAGTTCCTTTTTTTATTAAGTACATAAAAACACATACACATACAGACACGATGTAGAAGAATGTATTATGAGCCATGACAGAGTACTGTTATGGTCTAAGTCTGATCAATACAGATTATAGGTATAAGATATTGATAAGCAGAATAAGTAAGATAAAATACAATAGGATAATAGGAATGAGTACTATGAGATAAGTAATGTTAAACTGCCCTAGTAATAAGTAGAAGTAAGCCTAGAACATAATTCACCAGGATTGGGGTTGGGGTTGTGGCTCAGAAGCGGAGCGCCTGCCTCGCCCATGTGGGTTCAATCTTCAGCACCACATGAAAATAAATAAACAAAATAAATATATTTTTAAAAAATGATAATAATTCACCAGGATTAAGCATAAGCAATCGCAGGATAATTATGTAACTGTAAGACATAGGATATAAGCTTCAGGAAATAAGATATAAAACGATGTAAGGTGATAAGTGTAAATCAGTAGGCCAGTATAGTTATAGATAATATAGGCTAATAGGTTAACATAGAGATAAATAAGTTTAAATCAGCATAGCCATAGACAAATATAGATTGATATAGCCATAATGACTCCATCTTTGTGACCCCTCTGTGAACTTGTTGTGTAAGCTATTTAAAAAAATTTTTTTTAATATTTATTTTTTAGTTTTAGGTGGACACAATATCTTTTTTTTTTTAAGTTGTAGTTGGACATAATATCTTTATTTATTTTTATGTGGTGCTGAGGATCAAACCCAGTGCCTCACACATGGGAGTGGAGCGCTCTACCAATGAACTACAGCCCCAGCCCAGACACAATATCTTTATTTTGTTTTTTTTTTAATGTGGTGCTGAGAATGGAACCCAGTGCCTCGCGCATGATAGTTTAGCGCAGTACCACTTGAGCCACATCCCCAGCCCTAAAAAAATTTTTAACATTTTATTTTTTTGTTATAGTTGGACACTATACCTATTTTTTTTTTTTATTAATTTATTTTTATGTGGTGCTGAGGATCCACCCCAGGGCCTCACTAGTGCTAGGCAAGCACTCTACTGCTGAGCCACAACCCCAGCCCAAGTAGGCTGTTTTGATAATATTAAGAAAATTGTTTTTTTGTATTTCATACAATGTGCCTGAACCCAGGATCTGTGCCCACAAATGTGCTGGAACCCAGGATGTGGTTGTCTATTTTTGCTCTGCTAACTGCTTTCTCAGCTCCTGTATTTGGCTTGCTTGCAACTTGCAGATCCATATGCTCTGGTTTTCTTCCTTAAATACTCTGGCCACAAACAGCTTAGGGCTATTCTCCATACAGTCACTTGGACTCAGTGAGGGACAGTCTCTGGCCAGATAATAAAAATCCTTGAATTGACTTTTAATTTGAACTTAAGAGTGTTTTCTGAGCAATGGCCCCATGACACTATAAAGGGCTGGGAAGACAGAGTGAAGATGGGGAATATAGGCAAGTATCTATCAAAGTATAAAGACTGAATAAATAATAAGTAAGACCCAAAGTTTGTTTATATAAGAATATGTATTTGTAGAACTGGTAGGGAAAGTAATTAAATTTTGCTCCAGACAACTAACTCTGAAAATTTAACCAGGGAATAATCCAGAATACTAAAAACCAACGAGGTTAGGCCCTAGGAACTCATTTTTAGAAGTCAAAATGTTGAGCATTGGCAATTTAATATAGATCAACCTAATGTGTGCACAGAGGTATTCATAATATATTTTATGATTGTGAAAAAGTGAACAAACTAATGTCCAACATGAGAGAGAGAGAGTTAAATAACTGTGGCATGAATGTTCTTCTTTTAAAAGCCTCAAATGGGGGCTGGGGTTGTGGCTCAGCAGTAGAGCGCTCGCCTACCAAGAGCAAGCTGCTGGGTTCGATCCTCAGCACCACGTAAAAATAAATAAATAAAATAAAGGTATTGTGTCCAACTATAACTAAAAAAATTAAAAAAAAAAAGCCTCAAATGACGTGAGTCTTGAGCTCCTGGGGCTATCACATAGTCTAAGACTGAAGCCATTGTGAAGAAGAGCAGAACTGAGAAATACACAGTTCTGTTTCAGTTCCTGGTTCTAGCTTATCCTGAAATTGGCATTTGCATTTATAATTAATAATAATTAAATTATCTGATTTAGAGTTTTGTCTCTTATCCTCTGTGACACAGGAGTCTACTGGACGGAGGCACTTTACCTAGGGCTCTAAAGGCTAATGGAAAAGAAGTACCAACTAATTAATGGATCAGGTAGGAGCCAAACCCCCAGGGTTGAAGACTTTTTGACAAAGTTGGATTGGAGGATAGTTTTGAAGCTGGGGTCAGAATGGGGTCCTTCTATTTTCTCCTCTCAGCTAGAAGTTGGGTTTTTCCATGCGCAGTTGCTCCACAAAGCAAACCCTGACTTCCCCCGGATCTGTGAAAACTGTAGGTGAACCTCACATTCTCTGGATGTTGTCAGGGAAAAGGACAGGGGAAGCTGGGTGCAGTGGCGCATGCTTGTAATCCCAGCAGCTGGGGAGGCTGAGGCAGGAGGATTGCGAGTTCAAAGCCAGCCTCAACAAAAGTGAAGTACTAAGTAACTTAGTGAAGTTCTGTCTCTAAATAAAATACAAAATAGGATGGGGCTGGGGCTCAGTGGTGGAGTGCCCCTGAGTTCAATTCCTGGTACTCCCACCTCAAAAAAAAAAAAAAGAAAAAGACATGGGACTATGGCTAGAGCTGTACCTGGAAGACATTCTGGGCCTGCCCTAGGGGTTTACCCGATAGTGACCAAAAGGCCAGGGCTCATTGTCCCTTGTGCAAGCAGGTCAGGAACAATGGGGTTTAATGCATTCCTTTAGCATAGGGAGCCCATTATTTGTAAAGATTGACCAGAAGAAGTGAGTTTCTGGCAATCAAATTACTACTCTTCCTAACTGAAAAGTACTAAAGGATGAAGAGAGGGTTTTGGTTCTGGGTAACCCAGAGTAAGTACATTCCATCCTGTCTCTCCAGCTGAAACCAGTTGTAAAAGCTGGACAGAATGCACAGAGTCATTATTTAAGGACTCTGAAAAGTAAATAATAGCAGGCAGATCAGAGGAGAAGACACCAATTTAAAGTACCATCAATCCAATGTTGGTTTTATCCTTTTTCCCAAACTCTGGTGTCCCCAAACCTATGTTCTCAACTTAGAGTTCTATACCCAGGGGCTGGGGCTATAGTTCAGTGGAAGAGTGCTTTCCTTGTATACGTGAGGCACTGGGTCCAATCCTCAGCACCACATAAAAAATAAATAAAATAAAGATATGTGTCCATCTACAAATAAAAATTTATTTTGATTATATAAAAGAAGAATTCTATACCCAGTATAAATATCCTTCAAAAATTAAGCTGAAGCCGGTCCTGGTGGCGCTTGCCTGTTTGGGAGGCTGCGGCAGGAGGATCGCAAGTTCAAAGCCAGCCTCAGCAATAGTAAGGTGCTAAGCAACTCAGTGAGATCCTGTTTCTAAATAAAATCCAAAATAGGGCTGGGGATGTGGCTCAGTGGTTAAACCCCCATGGGGTCCAATCTCTAGTGCTAATAAAGAGATTAGGTTATTAGATGTTCAAATAACCCAAAAGGAAACAGGAAAGGACAAACTGAAGAACAAAATAGCATAGAGGCCTAAATCCAAACATATTGAAAATCGCATTAAATGTAAATGGTCTAAACTGGAGGTCAATAGGATTTTTTTTTTTCCTTTAAAGTTTCTATGCTAACCATTTTTGTTTTGTGGGCTAAATACAATCTCTATTACATATTATTTTGTTTCAAAACTAGGCAGTGGGCTGGATTCAGTCCATGGACCCTAGTTAGCCTACTTTTGGTCTCAACACACCAATTAGAAGACAGAGATGGTGAGCATGAGCTAAAAGATAACAGAAAAAAGAACAAACCATGACTCGACTAGGCACTATCTACAAGAAACTCCTGCCAGTCACAGTGTTAGAGACTGGTTAAGGAGAAAGGGCGAGGAAAGGGACGCGGTTCTCCCTGACGTTTCCTCCCTCTGCCCTTATATGGAAGTCACATTCCTGGCAATTTCAGGTCTTGAGGACTCAGCCTTGAAACTGGAAGGAAAGGATGCCTCCAAGTTTCTTCTGTTACCCTGAGCAACATGAACTCTCTGCCACAGCGAGGGCCTGTAGAAACTGTTTCTGTCTATTTAATTTACAGATGTAGGGCACCCCCTCCCCCACCGAAAGTCTTAACTAAGCTTCTCCAGAAACCCTCACCATGGCTGATTTTAGGACTATCGGCAAAAGAGTCTCTACAAAAGAGTTCAATGTAGGTAAACTCCCTGTTTTCCTGTTGCCCTGTTTTACTTGGCCACTGGCTGGAAGAAATCTGCACTCCAGGTGCTGGACGCCCCTTTACTAGTTTTTCATAAACATTTATCCAGTAGAGTAGTTTGTAGAAGTGTTTTGCAAATGCAAAAATGTGATAAAAAAAAAAAAAAGACGCATCCTTTACCAAGGCCTCTGGCTTTGAGCTGGGCTTCACAGAGATGTCTACATTTCTAAGATAAGAGACGTGACCAATTGGGCTCCGTGGTAACAGCTGGCAGGGGAGGAAAGAAAGGGGAGAAGAAGCTCCCCTGCTCTCAGGGGTTGTCCTTGAAGGGTTAACTTGCCCAGAACAGTGAAAGAAAAAGCTGCTTTTATGTGAACTTCTGCAGACTGTGGACTTCTGAGCCCCTCCCCTTCCATGCTGGGTATAAAGTTCTGAAACTACCTGAACTCAGGGTTCAGGGGATTAACTGATTACAGCAAAAGGTGTGCCCTGTGAGCCTGGCTGCAGCCAAATAAAACTGTTTCCTGCATTCAGTGCCCTGCCTTGTCTGTCCCTACAACACATACACTAATAAGTCCCTTCACCTATTGACCAATCTCATAAAGAACGAGTTAGAAGGGAGGAGCAAAGAGAAGCAAACGTGTCAGGTGAACTAAACTGGTGTGTAATGCTACAACTGCCAACAGGACGGTGTAATGGCCATTTAAAGGATAAAAGGATGGGTTAAGATACAAAACCAATTTCTCCTGGTTTTCTCATTCTGTACAAATCTCGAGAGAAATTTCTGGTCAATCTGTAGATTTCATTTTTCTTTTATTTTACGGATGTTTTCCCTTTATTTTTGATAGTTTCCCTATCCCTGTTGAATTCCCACTTCCAGGGCAACTATCCATCTGTTGGATCACTTTTATTTTCCACGTCTGTTCTGTTGTTTTTAATGACTTTGTTCATGTTGTTTTTTTTCCTTCTGTATTCACTTTGTTTAGTCCCTCGAGTTTCCTCATCCACACCCTGCTAGTCATTTGCTGTCTTAACCGAGGCCTCATTGATTCGTGCAACCTCTTCATTCTTGGCAAATCCTTTCAAGTTATGGAGGAATCTCTCAAGTGACTTCTTCCAGAAGTCATTCATTTCCTCCTTGGTGACATCATCTCTGGACCAAGCCAGGCTCTTGATGCAGTCACAGAGGTTTCAGAATGGCATCAGCATCCCCTCAATGTCTTCCCCAGATCCAGCAGTAGCCTGGGCAAAGGTCCTCCTCAGGGAGTAAGCTTTAAACGCTGCCGTAACACTTTATCCACTGGTTGGATCAAAGAGATGGTGTTTGGAGGGAGAAAAAAACAATTTGGAATAGGAATGAAGAAGATCACCAATATAGATGGAGGATGGATGTGATCATTATCAATAATCTTTTTAAAATTTGTTACAATATATTTATTTAGTCCTTTATTTATTTATTTTATGTGGTGCTGAGGATGGAACCCAGTGCCTCACACCTGCGAGGCAAGCGCTGTACCACTGACCTACAGCCCCAGCCCCCATTATCAATAATCTTGAACGTTATTCTCCATATAGTATTTCCCCATTCTTCTGGCAAAGCAATGCAGGAGGCATCTTGGAAGAGGAGCTGGGTCATGCAGGAGTTCTTATTGCTCTTTGGGACACTGTGTGCTTAATGATTCACTGGGGTTCTCACTGTGCCAGATCACAAAGGGTTGCAATGAGTAGCCCGTGACATTGCCCCCACGCAAGACTGTTAACCCTGTTCTTAAAATCCCTCAAATGGGCATTGACCTGGCTCCTTATGGATGAAAGTCCTTCTGGCCTCCCATTCCATACAGGGAGCTTTCATCCATGTGAAGATCTGCTCTGGCAGGTGATTTTCCTCCAATTGGTTTATCTAGAGTTTCCCAAGACCCCTCAGCTGCCCCCACAGCTGCCCTCCAAGACTCACTGCTCTTTCACATTCTGTGATGGATAGCGATTCCTGAGCAGCTTAGGCCTCCAGAGCTGGCAGCATGTTCAACATCAGAGTTGGGGCAGCCTTTTCTTTCAAGGCTGTGAGCAAACTTTTGCTTTGGGCGTCCTCAATGCGATTCTGGGTCTGGCCTTCAATCCAGGCCCCTGGCAGTTTCTGGGCATCTGACACAGACCCTTCTGGAGCTTTTGTTAGTCTCGATGCCTTCAGTGGAGCAGGTCCTTTGACAGCACCTGTCCCTTTGTTCTTGCCCCTTAAATTCGTAGCTTGGAGTGGGACACACCTGATGGCCCATCGGTTTTCCTCTATTGTGGTTTAAACACTGTATTTGCGCCCAGCTCCGTGGCTCTGGGTGAGCTCTGATTAGCAATGCCAGCCGTGGGGCTGTATGTTTATGAACCACGAGGAACACAACATCACAAGAGGAAGCCAAGCCCAAGGGAGACGCTGCCATCCAGAGACAAGGTGTGAAGGCTGCTGCTGGAGTCCCTCCAAGTACTGCTGGGTGGTAGGCCTGGTTTACAAGTCATAATACACTTTAAGATAAAGATGAAAGTGTGGCATTTCATAAGCCAGCAACATGGTCATTTCCTATCATCATTCAGTGTCATGTGCTGCACACCCTTGTGTGGGCTGTGATTATATGACAGCCAGTGCAGCGGGTTTGTTAACCCCAGCGTCACACAGAGGAATGAGTTGTGCTATGACATCACCGGGTGATAGGAACTTTTCAGCACCTCGATTGTCTTATGGGCACACCGTCCTTTATACCCGCTGTCGTTGAAGTGGTCTTTTATCTTTCCTAAACTCCTGAGCTCAAATTCTCATACTGCTGAGCAGTGTCCATCTCTGATGTCAGCAGAAGCACAAACCCTCCCAGCATTTGGCATTCTTGAACATACGGGATAGAAACCTTTCCCTGGGGTCTGAGGCTTGCATTTGTGACTGTGTTTACCTGTTCAGTTCAGAAGCAATTGTTTTGTTTTTTTTTGGGGGGGGGGTGGTTGTTTGAGTTCTTGAATGTGGAACCCGTGCATACAGAGGGCTGTATTCTGCACTTGGGAAAAATACAGAATTGATACAGGGATTGAACCCAGGGGTGCCTAACCAATGAGCCACATCTCCAGCCCTTAGGGCCTTGCTAAGTTGCTAAGGCTGGTCTTGAACTTGCGATCCTCCTGTCTCAGCCTCCCAAGCTGCTGGGATTACAGGCACGTGCTAGAGCACCTGGCTTTAATTTTTAAAAATAAACCAGTGAAATCTAGGTGACTTTTTTTTTTGTTTGGTACTGAGGATTGAACTCAGGGGTGCTTAACCACTGAGCCACATCCTCAGCCCTTTTTAAATATTTTATTTAGAGACAGGGTCTTGCTGAATTGCTAAGTACCTCACTAAGTTGCTGAGGCTGGCTTTGAACTCTGAATCCTCCTGCCTCAGCCCTCTGAGCCACAGGGATTACAGGTGTGCACCACCATGCTCCACAATCCAGGTGACTTTAAGTATTCTGCATTCTCAGTTTCATGCTCTTCATGTTCATCCTAAGTACTAATGGCATCTAATCCCTTTTCTGCTTCTTCCAAGGTCCTGCTGGGTTTGGGGTACAGTGGTCCCTTAGTCTCCCTGGGGGATTGGAACCAGGATCCTGAGGATCCCTAACTCTGAGGATATTGAAGTCCCTTATATAAATGTCGTAATATTTGCATAGAACTTGTACAATTGTCCCATAGACTTTAAGTCATCTCTAGATTACTCAAAATACCTAATACAATGTGTCAATAGTTGTTATACTGTACTGTTTGAAGAATAATGACAAGGGAAGAAAATGTGTTTACCTGTTCAGTACAGAAGCAATTTTATTTTTTTGGGGGTGGTGCAGATCCCCAGATATTTTCCCTCCAAGGTTGTTTGAGTTCTTGAATGTGGAACCCGTGCATACAGAGGGCTGTATTCTGCACTTGGGAAAAATACAGAATTGGTCCCCAATGGCAGGTGGGTTTGCTGCTGGAGCGTCTCATCCTATTCCTGGGACGTCTGCCCATTTTGCTCTTGAACACTAAGTGTGGATTTATGAAACCACTGCCCCTTTTAATTCTTTCTCTAAAACAATGCGGATACAAGGTTAATTTGATTAACAGGCCATATTTGAAGTTTTAGAGGATAATTATAGCATCAGTAAAACCCAGTTGGGATTTTGGATCACACCTCGCTCTGCCGAGTCTTTCCTGTCTCCACTAGGGGGACTCGCTCACTCCTGCCGAAAGAAGGCCCTTGTCCTGGGGTGGCCTGTCTTCCTTCCAGAGTCCAAGGCCCTGGGGTCGCATCAGCCGACAATTCCAAAATTTCTTGAGATTTTATCCCACGGAGCATTCTGCTTCAACCCCTCCCTTTGCCTCTGCCCAGACTGTCCTGCATTTCAAAGCTAAATAGGCTCCTTTGGGTGTTTTCCGAAAGGTGAATTGACTCAAGTTTCCATGTGCGCTCTGTGATAACAGCCTTCATTTGGTTTTGCTAGTTTTGCTTGTAGACAGGTGGCCTAAGCCCCAATATCAGCCAGGCCCTGCTGTATCCACAGTTCTCAGGTAACAGAAAGGCTTAAGGCATGAAATGTTGTCCGCCTTCCAAAACTCAGGATTGAAAGGCTGCTGTCATGTGCAGAACAATGTGGGGGTTAGGAGAAGGGCCCCTGCTCTGACTCTCTGGATATCTTTGTTTCCATGTTTCTCTTACCCTGAGTTACTCCATTCCTAAACACAACTCTATCACAGTAACACCATTTACCTCTTAGATAAGAATTAAAATGAGATCATGAGTTATCAAACCTTACTCCTGTGTTTGGTATATTGCATAAATAGGACCTACTTTGGTAATTGTTATTGTTTACAAATCCAAGGAGTCTTAGGTAAAAAGAGACTTGTATCTCAATACCGTAGTGGATTTTTTTAGAAATGCTTTTGGTTGCAAATAACAGCAGACTTGTATTATGGTAGCTCAGACAACTAGGGATTTATTTGATCTTATGGAAAAGGATTACTAGTTGATAATTCATTGCTGATTCAGTGCTCACTAATGTCCTGAAAACCCTCGACTCCTGTCTTTCTACCCTGTCTTGCTCAGTGTATGGTTTTTATTCTCAAGCTTCTTGGATTCAGGGTCACAAGATGGCTGCTGAACCACGAAGTCTCCCACCCACATTCCAGGTTGGAACAAAAAGAAAGGTAAAGGGCCAAAGGCTTTCTCAAACTGAGGATTGCCTTTTATTTGGGGAAGGTGGCCTCCCCAGGACCTTCTGCTCCCATCTCACTGGCCAGAACTGTGTCACATAGGCAATCGTACCTGTAAGGAAGACAAACAGCATCTCTGCCTCAACATCAAAATCAAGGTAAAAGCAGGGAAATGGACATTGACCCAATTTATCCAATCCGTCAGTGTAATTTGGAGTACAGATGCGGCCAGCTTCTGAGGAGGTAGCGTCATTTTTCTACCCCAGGATCTAGGAAGCTAGAGCTTGGAATCTGGAAACATGCACAGGGTTTTTTTCTCAGCAGGCATCTGGGGAAGGAAAAGGCTCCCAGTCCCCTTTAACTTCTCACTGCCTCTTGCTGCATGACTGTTGAGTAACGGGGACTTCACTTTAAAGCCCCTGTTACAACCAGCCACTGGCCTCAGTGTTGGAGGAATATAGCCTTCAAATTGCTTGGTCTTATATCCATTGAGATATTCATGAGATGCTGAAAACACAGAAAGGGGGTATTCAGTTCAGATTGGGGAGCCAGGGAAGGCCATCTTAAGGAGGTGACACTGGAGCTATTTTAAAAAAAATTATTATTATTATTTTCAGTTGTAGATGGATACAATACCTTTATTTTATTTGTTTATATATTTTTTAATGTGGTGCCAGGGATTGAACCCAGCACCTCATGCATGCTAGGCAAGTGCTCTACCACTGAGCCACAACCCCAGCCCTGGAGCGGTGTTTTGAAAGATAACAAAGATTTAAGGAGGTAAAGAAGGGGTGGAAAGCTATTCTAGGTAGAGACATTATGTGCAAAGGCCCAGAGGTGAGGCAGCCACCTGGATGAGTTGAAGTCTTTGGAGGAGTTTATCAGGGCTGGAGAAAAGACGAGAGAGAGAGAGAGAGAGAGAGAGAGAGAGAGAGAGAGAGAGAGAGAGAGAAAGAGAAACTTACATTAAACTGCACTGAAGGCAGTTTAGAGGAGGGGAGGAAGACATTGGAGGCAGAATAATCAAAAAGCCACGGCAGAACTCAGGGAGCCACGGGGTCTGGGCCACTGTGGTGTTGGAGGACACCCGGGGAGACTGGAGAGCTGCCCGGGAGGCGAAGTCCACCTGCTGAGTGGATCCTGTGTTCATGAGATTTCCAGGATGGCCCCATGTCTGGTTTGAACAACTGTGTGGTCGTGGTGCTCAATGGCACTGAAGAGGACAGATGGGGGGGTTTGACGCTGGACAAGTTAAGGTTGAGATGCCCGCGGAACTCGTCAGTGAATTGTGCCCGGCAGGTTGGAAACACAAGTCAACAGTCTGGACCGGGCAGGAGAGGCTGGCTGATCATTGCAAACAGACTGGAGGAAGTTTCTGGAATGGCTGTGCCTCTGTCTTTCCTGGGGGAACATTCCAGCCCCACCCAGCCCCAGGGCTGCCTTTGAGTCGTCCCCTATGAAAACAAATGGAAGAGAGCCCATTAATTACGTCTCCATAGGACAATCAGAAGTCAAGTGTATAAGCTGTACTCACCAAATTAAGAGAAAAGCTGCATTTTTAATCAGAGTAATTGGGAACTTGATGTCACTAGGTGTAGACGGCACCTCCAAGATGGGTGTTCACACTGTGCCCCGCTTTTCCCTATCTCAAGAGGGCAGAAGTCACCATCCAGCCCTTGGATCATTTGTTCTGGGGGAAGCCAGTTGCCAGGTCTTGAGCAGTCCCATGGAGAGGCCCACGGAGGGAGGAGCTGAGGTTTGCAGCCCACAGCCCTGTGAGGGCGCCATCTTGCAGGCAGATGCTCCAGCCTCAGCCAGTGTCTGACTGCAGCCTGCTCAGAGGCCTGGCCAGAACCATCCAGAGAGCCTCCCCTGACTCTTGACCCTCAGGTGCTCTGTGAGATAATCAATGTTTACTGCTTTAAGTCACCAATTTGAGATAAATCGATATACAACTCTAAACAATAATGAGACAGGATGTCATAATTTGCATAAAATAATTGTGTCTTATTTTCATGGAAATGAATTTATTATGTTGATTACAATGACTGTTTGCTTCCGTATTTTGTTTTCTATATGATCCTAGATTTTAGAACCTTTGAGATAGTAAACCATAAATAGGTTTTAAATAAATTTTAATTTTGAGAAGCTATATTCTCCAGTGTGGAGAAATAATTTAATAGCTCAGCATCTTAGAGTTTCAAACATTTTAAAGCAATATATAGAAATCAGCTGCTAAATTTTAATAGCACTTAAAATTTTGTGCTTATGACTATTCTGTTGAAATTGCAACGCAAAGAAAAGACCACCAACCCCAGTTTTAAGCCAAATTAAAGCAAGTTTATATTATGAACACAAGAGAGCTGACCAGCGACGGCCTCTCCTGAAAGCCGGGTCAGAGAACAGCCACAGCTTTCGAGCAGGAAGGTTTTTATAGCACAAGAAGTTACAAAGGTGATGTCTTGGGAACTTACAGCTAACAGGGTTCTGGCAAGCGTAATGCAAGGGCAGATAGCAGGTTAATGATCTACATGGCTTAGCATTTCAAGGTAGGGAGTAAATTGAGATCCCAACATCAGAATTTATGAGGAACCTCTGAGGCTTTAGGGAGGGTTGTTATCTGGTCAAGGAGAGCCAGGCATGGATGGGTTCAGAGCACAGGTAGGAATTCCAAACAAGTTTAAACATCAGAGTATGGTCAGGCCAAATAGAAATCTTAGTATTCTATAGTAAAACAGAAATGAACTTTTCATGACTTCTTGACAAGATGGCTCCCAGTCTTAAGGTGGAATTAGGCTGAGTTCATCACATTCCATAAATAAATGTCTGTTATAAAACAATTTGACTATTATTACTAAGAAGTAATTTCTTTCTTTTTTTGGGGGGTGGGTGTACCAGGGGTTGAACTCAGGGGTTGCACAACTGCTAAGCCACACCCCCAGCCCTATTTTGTATTTTTTTTAGAGATAGGGTCTCATTGAGTTGCTTAAGCACCTCGCTCTTGCTGAGGCTGGCTTTGAAATTGTGATCCTCCCGCCTCAGCCTCCCCTGCTGCTGAGATTACAGGTGTGTGCCACTGTGCCTGGCAATTTCTAATTTATTTTTATGCATCAGTTATGCTTGTGAATTGTTCATGGTAAACACAGTAACAGTTGTGATTGTAGGTTAAAATTGTGAGCTAAACAATGCCATTTTGATACAACAAAATGACAAATGATATAAATTGTAATACAAAATGTAACCAGTATATTCCATCCAGGTGTGGTGGAGCTCACTTGCAATCCTAGCAATTTAGTAGGCTGAGCTAGGAGCATGGCAAGTTCAAGGTCAACCTCAGCAACTTATTAAAAAAAAAAAAAAGGTTAGAGATGTAACTTGGGGGTAGAGCCTTTACCTAGCTTTGCTAAAACGAAATAAAAGAAAGGCATTTGTTATTAACTTTATGATAATAATAGATTAGTCCATCACTCACGAAAGTAGCAACTCATTTTGAAACTCAAGTTACTGTAGTTAAAGCTAGATCAACCCAATCTTCCTCCTCAATAAGTTAAAGGGGCGTCATTGATATCTATCTTGTTAGAACAAGACACTTCTTTTTCATTTGCTGGAAAAAAAATCTTTTGCATTGAATATGCAAATTTTCATTTTGAATTTGAAAAATGCAAAAATAAAAAAAGTAAAAGAATAATGACATCTCTAATGAGACTAGCACTTGTGATCACATGAAATATGCAGCCTGAACACACGAACATGGCCGCCCTGAGGGTACAGACTGAGAAAAGGTGGCAGTGAGAAGCCACCGCCTCCTAATCTAAGGGAGAGGGTGACAAGATCAGCGGGACATTGCCAGCATCCTCCTGAGTTGGGTTATGTGACTCTGGAGGACATTTTCCCTTGCTTCCTAGGGCAGCGACCAAGTCAGAAGGACCGGTTCACCTTAAAGGGCAGACTTGAGGGGCTGCAGTAAGAAAGGGTGGGGTGCAGACATCTGGGAGGCTCGGGGGTGCTGGGTGAAGGACAGAGCTTTGAGGAGCTCAGCAGAGCACTTTTGGGATCATCGACTTGGTGTCATCTGCAGGGTTGGCAGGAGGCTGGCGGAAATCCGGGTGCTAGTCACCCTGCAGTGAGAAGCAAGGAAGGACCTTGGTGGTTAAGGGAGAGCGTCTGCTGACCCCAACCACTCAGGGACACCTGGTGGCGGGTGAGAGCATCCTGTAGCACCTGGGCCAGTTCTGCCAAATGAGCCAACAATCTGGGGATGGGTTAGGAGGTGAAGGAGGGGGATGCTCTGAAGTACAAAGCCCCGGCTTTCCTCTCTCCTTTCTGCCTTTCCTTGGAAGGAGCCCGGCCGGGAAAGGGAAACCCAGCGTGCAGTCTGATGTAGACCAAATTGTCCGGGGGCTCTGATAGGTTTGAGAGGGACTGGAACATCTTCCTGTCCCCTGGGCCTTCTTTCCCTGTACATCCCAACCCGGGGTTAATTAGGAGTTTGACAGAACGATATGATTCACGCATCTAGGGCTGGGCTTACTGGTGGTCTGTTGAAGTGAGCAGTGACACAGACAGGTGTATCAGATGGCTATTGTGGACCCCTCACATCCTCTTAGTCTCGAATCTGATTTCAGTCATGGCCAGAGCAAATGGCGCTAAGTGGGCTTTGACTCATTTCTTGCTGACAGCGTCTTACCTTGACCATAGAACTCTTTGGGTCTTTTATTTTCTGCCCCAGTTTCACCAAAGCAATGGTAGCTGACAGGTGATGCTTGCTCTGCAGGCATGAATGAAAAACCTGTTGGGAGGAAGGGACGGTATATGCTTCTCCAAGAGAGAAGCCAGAGACTTACTTTCTCAGTACCTTGCAGTTGGCTATGTGACCTCATATGTCCTGCAGGTACACATGTGCCCGATGAGGGCCAACACCATGTTTTTATCTGACAATGGTACCAGGGGCATCTGCGACCTCACAGTAGCAGTGGTTTGGGTATGTAAGGCACAGTGCCAGGTATGGTCACCAGCTTCCTGGTCTGGGCAGTACTGTTGTCTGATTTTGGATATTCCTGGTTGTGTAGGCTGCAAGCCTGACTCTGATCCCCCTGAGAATTCTCCTCCTCCTCCGCCACCTCCTCCTTTTGTGGCATCCATACCTTTTGTGGTGTTGATGCTGGGCATCAACCGAGGGCCTTACTCTTGCTGAGCAAATGCTTTACCATTGAGTCACGTCCCCAGCCCTGTGATTATTTTTTTAAATAATCTGTTATAGTAAGAGGGGAGGCAGGCTGAACCACAACAGTCTATTCAGGATTAGTATCTTGTCTGCTCTCTTCTTTACTCGTCCCACATATTTCTATCTTATTGGTCTATTTGTGTTGTAACACTGTGACCCCACTGCTTTCAATGTTTCATTGGCTTTCCAATCCTTCCAGAAGCATTATGTTAATCAGTTTTCCATTACTGTAACAAATATTTGAGATAATCCTACTTATAAAGAGAAAAGGTTTATTTTGGCTCAACAGTTTTAGAGGTTTCGGTCCATGGTCGGTTAGCCCTGTTGCTTTGGGCCTGTGGTGGCATATCATGGTGGAAGCATGGGGCAGAGCAAGCTGCTCACTGCACAGTGGCCAGAAAGCAGAAGAAAAAGAGAGTAAGAGAGTCCTCGTAAGGGCTTGCCCCAGCGACCTAATGACCCACCACTGGGTCCTACCTCTTAAAGTTTGCAGCCCTTGGCATTAGTGCCAAGCTGGGGACCAAGCCTTCCACACCCAGACCTTTGGGGAACATTCCAGATTTAAAACGTAGCACATATGCAAAGGAGGCAGGGCTAGTTAGAACCTGAAGGCCTCACAGAATAGAGCTTGCTGCGACTGCAGAGGGCTGCCTTGCTCCAAGGTGAGGCTGGTGGAGAGCAGAGCCTCGTAGCCAGGAGAAGGAGTAAGTGCTTTATCCTGGTGACAGGGGACACCCTAACACGTCTTCAGTCTGCATATTGGAAAGGTCATTGCATTTACATGTGTCTAGGTTCTTGTGAGAAATAGAAGCTGACTCTGGCTGGCCAGGCAGGAAAAAGTCACTAAAACAATGTTGAAATATCAGGATTATCAGGAACCTGGTTTGAGGCTCAACCTCTAGGAACAGCTTCTCCATGCTTTGGGACGACTGGTGTGATAGGAAACCGTCCTTCGGCCGTCAGTCACTCACTGCTGAGCCCTAGCGGCTACAGCTTGTACTGCAACCGTGTCACCAGCCAACCCAAGGGGACTTCTACAGGCTCCAGCTGTGACGCTATTTCAGCACGTCAGGAATCTGAGCTCAGTCACTGTTGTTCCCGAAGGCTGGATGCCAGACCACAAGAGGACCTCCAGGGAGCCAGGGCCGCCAAGCTCTCTCCTGCTGGTCCAGTTCTCACTTAGGACCCGATCCGGCTACACCATGCTGCAAAGAAGTCCAGGAAGCAAGCTTCCTGAGCTGTGAAAGGGATGCCCCAAAGGTACCAAGGACAGTTGTCCCCATCAGTGACCTGTTCACATGGTCTGGCTCTGCACACACTCTATCTGAATCCAGACGTTTATCTTGAACTTAGGCACGAGGGAGAAGAAGGTTGAGCTGTCTTTCCAGTTCCACATTTTAAATCACCATCATCACCATCACGTGTTTTAACTCCAATGTCATTACCGGGCGTTGAGCCAGATGCTTTTATTACACCCACCTTAACTCCTCCTGGGTCAACTCCCCACCATTATACAAATGAGCACACTGAGTTTGCTTAACCTGAAATGACTTCAGGTCAGAGAACTTGGAAGAGATGGAACTAGGAGTCTAACCTGAGTTTCCTGATTCCAAGATTTCCCCCATTGTACTATATATGAAACCCTGGGATTTTCTAAAATTAGGGAAGGTTTTTTTTTTTTTTTTTGTACCAGGAATTGAACCCAGCGGCTTAACCACTGGCCACATCTCCAGCCCTTTTTAATATTTTATGTAGAGACATGATCTCGCTGAGTTGCTTAGGGCCTCGATAAGTTGCTGAGGCTGACCTTGAACCTGCCATCCTCCTGCCTCAGCCTCGTGAGCTGCTGGGATTACAGGTGTGTGCCACAGCACCCAGCAGGAAAGGTTTTAATAAGTTGTAAGGACTTATTTATTTACTTATTGCTGGTGGTTGGGAACTCGTGCATTTGGTTTATAGGGAGACAATGCTTTTGTTGTTAAGGGAGTGAGTCCTGGAGCCTCGGCCTCTTTCCATTGTTTTTTTCTTTTTCTTTTCTTTTCTTTCTTTCTTTTTTTTTTTTTGTATTCTAGGGTTCCTAAGAATGTCCAGATACCACCTTTCCTTAGAGCAGATGTGAATCCACACAGTTTCTCAGAACTGGCTAAGCACTAACTATCATCACCCACACAGGGCTGCACAAGTCAGGGGCAATCGGGCCTTTGGGTGGCAAAAATCATAAAGCAACATTTGGATCCTGTGCCAAACAGTCTCCTGACTTCAAATATTTATTCACATTTGCTTCATGCCCTCATACTTATGAAAAATAAGCATGGTTAGTACATTTTCATGATAAAATAAATGCATTCGTTGCTTATCATACTGACATTTTAGCCTTCTCGAATTTTTACTCTTAATATATTTTAAAAAGAAATCATTGCTGTGGTAAGTGGTAGATTCTTTACTCAAATGTTAAGGAACACTTTGCTGCTCTGTGAAAATAGAAAGAATGTTCTACCTAAAGGAAGGCCAATTCTACTTGGAAGTATTTATCTATGTTTGCATGTATGAAGGAGATTTTTTTTTAATTGTCAGAAAAAGAAATGAGTGTGTACAAACACACACTCAGTGCCCCAGTGTACAATACTACAGTCTATTTTTTTGATGTGATAACTTGACTGAAGTTGCTGCCTACAACTGCCCAAACATTCCATTTCAAGGCCCCTGCCTATCCTTCACCCCAGGCTCAGGCAGTTGTAGGTAGGGACCTACCTGGGTCCTGACTTCTTGCATATCATTGGTTTGGAGTTTGAGGGCTGGAGAAAATGAGCCTCTACCAGTGTACCTTATAAAGGTTAATGGGAAAAGTTCAAAATGCATATTTTTAGCAAAGAGCTCTGAGGAAGTTAGGTTGGAACATATTCGATGAACATGCCTTCTCTATTGTTCTCATGGGAAATGTGTGACTGAGTCACAGAATCCTGACTACCCAGGGCCAGGTCTTTCAAGTCATGGGAGGCTCTGGTGGGGATGTCCCATGTTCCCTAACACCCTGAGCATGCCACCCTGAAACTCTGGCACAATCACCTTTTAGGATTGCATGCCACATCATTTGGATCTATATCTAGGTTCCTGGTCCCCCTTCTTGAAATGCTATTGATGCTATTTTGCCATAGTGTTCCAAAGACCATATATTATGAAAATGACTGATCCTTTCACGCCTGCAACTGCATCTCACCACCCAGGATGATGTGCCGGAGATATGTGCAGTAAATCATCTCCTCCATTACCAGGAAAGAGGGACCCAGACAGCTGGCTTGGCAGGGCACACCCCCACACACTGTGGCTTCCCTTCTTGCCTTGATTCACTGACTCCTCTCTCCCTGGTCTGGGCTCAGAGCAAGGAACTGTTTCCTGTTTTGTGATTATTTTTACTGCTGTGCTCTCCAGATACAAATAAGAGCATATTCAGGGACAATGGTAACTACTGCATAATGGGATAGATGTGGCTCCAGGGGAACAACTTCTAGAAGCCCCCTGACAGCACCCTCCTGGCCTGTGGGGGAATTGGCTGAGCCTAATGCCATCTGCTGAGTCTAGGCTGTGCAGGAAAGGGTTGATGTAGCAGGCCTACACTGCTGTCTGCAGAAAGACCTACTTGCTAGGCTGGCTCTTGGCTGGGATCTGAGAACTTAGATTTCAGGAAGGCTCCCACCCTTGAAATTTGTGCAAACAACCTGATTTATGCTAAATACTTGCTTTCCTTCTGGAGTCTGGCATTTTGGTATGTGTCACAAGGAGGTTGCCTGCATGCCCAGCTCCCAGTAAAAACCCTGAGTCTCCTCCTGGGTGCACAACATTTTGCACTGTGGTCACAGTTCATTGCTGGGGGAATTAAGAGAATTCTGTGTGATCCTACTTTTTTTCTTTTCTTTTCCTTTTCCTCCAGTGCTGGAGTTGGAAACCAGGGCCTCTCACATGCCAAGCAAAGGCTCTACCGCTGAACTATTGCTCTAGCCCCAAATCCAGTGTGATCTTAATGGGACAGGATCCTTGAAGCTAGTGCCTGGTTCTCCCCAGACTTTTCCCGGTGCACCCTTTTCCTTTGCAGATTGTGTTTGGAATCCTTTGGCCCCAATAAAACAGCCATGAGAATGTCTCTGTGTGGGTTCTGTGAGTCCTGCAAGTGACTGAAACTGAGGTGGTTTGGGGACTTGGCACACACAGGGTAATAGAAGCTCATTACCGATGCTGGAGCACCCACCATCTCCCCAACAATTTAGAATCCATCTTTCCCATTGAATGTAAGCTCTGTGAGGTGGGGACCGAGTTCCACTCTTCACTGTTTAGCTCCGGATAGAGCATCTCTCACATAAATGACAGCTAACTCTATTTTCTAAAAGACGGATTGCCTAGACCAGTGGGAGGATCAGCTTAGCAGGTGAACTGTGGGACACTGGGTGCTACGGATCCGAGCCCACATTTGACTTCATTTGGAATCAAGTAGAAAAGTGACCCAGGTTGTAGGACAATATTCAGGCTAAATACCACATGGTACTTGTGTTGCCATCTCAGGGGACCTTGGTCATGTTCATGTGTTATGAAAAGTGATTCATCTGTATTTCCCCCTTATTTGTTCCTATTATTCATGATCTGCTGGAACCTCAGACTGTGATCTTATTTTGAAATAAGGTCATTGCAGATATAATTAGCATGAGATCAAACGGACGAACGTGAGTCCTAATCCAATGACTCTTTTTTTTTTTTTGATACCAGGGATTGAACTCAGGAATGCTTAACCACTGAGCCAAATCCCCAGCCTTTGAATTTTTTTTTTTTTTATTTTGAGATGGGGTTTCACTAAGTTACTCAGGGCCTTGCTAAGTTGCTAAGGCTGGCATTGAACTCAGAATCCTTTTGCCTCAACCTCCTGAGCCGCTGGGATTACAGGTGTGCGCCACTTAACCTGGAATTTTTTATTTTTTAATAAGAAAAGACCAACAAGATGCAAGATGCAGGTGGATTGATAGGAGAAGATGATGTGGAGATGAGGTCAGAGATTGGAGTGATGTATCTCTGAGCTAAGGAACACAAAGGATTGCTGGCAATACTAAAGTGAGGAGACAGCAGAGACAAATTCTCCCTCAGAGTTTCCAGAAAGAACCAAAACCCCTTGACACCTTGATTTCAGACTTCTAGGCTCCAGACAGGTGATAGAATTAATTTCTGTGGTTTTAAGCCACAGAATATACTCTTCAAGTTCTGAGCCTTTTATTATAATGAGGCTGAGGAGGAGATGCTCAATTTCCTCCCACCTCTAGAAAGCAAGCATGTATGAATCACACTGGTGCAACTTTATGTCTTGTCTATGTAATTTCACATAATATTTATATCTCAAACACAGGCTTTTGTTCTCATTTATAAGTTTCTAATTCTAAATGAACACATCTCATTAATTTGCTTTAGGGTTAAAAAGAAATTACTCAAATCAATGATCTTGTGTGACTACTTCTGTATGACTGTTTGCCACCTAAGTATTTCCTGTTTAAACTTCTTCTTTGGAAAAAAAAAATGGCACAATACAAATCCAGTTGGTATATATCCACCAAAGTGCAGTAGAAACATTTTTTTCTTGTGAAATCAATGAAGCCATTTGTAGAAGGTGGACGAGGAATCACAGTGATAAGTGGAACAAAATAAATTCCAATCTGTTGAAAATACTCAGGGGAGCTGACTGGTGGTAGGGGAGGGGAAGAGGAAAGAAAAGCATGTTTACTTTTATCCTTTGGTGAAGGAAAGTTCACTGAAGGTACTTGGTTAATTAATAGTATTCGTTGAGGACTTACTCTGGGCTATGCCGTGATGATGATGATCATCATCATTATCACAAGATCAATGCATATATATATATATATATATATATATATATATATATATTTGTTTGCTAGAAAAGAAGTATATGTACATATACAGTTTGTGACTTTTACCATAGACTTTTTCTTTTTTGAATTGACACATAAAAGTTGTACATATTTAAGGGTTACCATGTGATGTTTCAACATGCACACGTTATATGATACTCAAACAGGAATAAGAGACTTTGATGATATATCAGTCAAATACAATGCTTGTACCTTATTTTGCATCCTGACCTGAGCAGGCTTTGAAAAACATTATGTACATATACTTCTTTTCTAGCAAACTTACTATCCCCAACTGAGGCTCAAGGACACTGAAATGCACTACCTTAGTTGAATTTCAAAATAGTCTTTTGTTTTAAAATGTAGGTTTTGCTGTTAGGTATGGGAGGCTAACAAATGAGGAAGTGATTGACATTGAAAAGAGAAGTTTGTTACATGCTCTCAGACCTCAAGAGGGGGAGCAGGCTATGGCACACCAGCAGCCCACGTGGGCTTCAGGAGGCAGAGGGAGCAGGAGGAAGCCACGGGCAAGGCTGGGTAACCTGGTTGGAGACTGGCTAATTTGAATGCTGTCCTGGGCACTGGGGCCTGATTGTCCTGGCCTGGGGTGATCAGTGCAGGGAATATTGATTCTGAATGTGCACAGAGGAAGTATTGCAAAGTGTGGGCTCTGGACTGATTGGTTTGCATTTGACAGGTGGCCTCCCAGTGAGTCATTTACTGTCTCCAGGAATTTACCCTCTCTAGGAGAAGCATTTTTTTCCCGGTCAGCAAGGCCTCAGATATCAAAACACAGAATTACAGAAAATGAAAAGGCATGATGAATCTAACTTCAGATTTTCTTTCTTTTTTAAAATTTTATGGAAAGGATTAAAACAAGAGATAGAAAATAGTATAAAGAACCCCCCATTTTTGCCTGGCGTAATGGTGCATACCTGTAATCTCAGCATCTCCGGAGGCTGAGGCAGGAGGATCACAAGTTCAAAGCCAGCCTCAGCAATTTAGTGAGGCCCTAAGCAATTTAGCGAGACCTTGTTGCAAAATAAAATATGAAAAAGAGCTGAGGATGTGGCTCAGTGGTTAAGTGCCCCTGGGTTCAATCCCCAGTATCAAACAAACAAACAAAAACCACACTTCCCCACCTTCCAGATTCAGTAATCACCAACACACCCTGTTTCCTCTGGCCTCACCTCTTCTCCATCTTCTTCACATTGGATTATTTCAAACAAATCCCAGATTCGTTGGCATTGCATTCATAGTGATTTCACTATTGTCTCAAGGAAATAGACTCTCTAAAAAAAAAAACCACAAAACATCTTTATTACACAATAACACAAACAATAATTCTCTACTGTTACCGAACATCTACTCAGCATTTACAATCCTCAGTTGCTACATAATATTTTTCAAAGCCTGTTCAGGTTGGATGCAAATAAGGTGCATGCATTGTATTTGACTGATATATCATCAAAGTGTATTCACTCTAAATAATTCTCTCTGGGGTGTTACAATATCAATATAAAGACAAGGTGAGTGTCAAGTGTCAGCTTGTGAATTTCACCATAGACTTTTTCTTTTTTGAATTGACACATAAAAATTGCATTTATTTAAGGGTTACCATGTGATGTTATGTAATGCTCAAATGGAGATAAACACACCTATTCCCCTAAACACTTACCAGTTCTTTGTGATGAAAACATTCAGAAACATTTCTTCAAACATTTTTGCTACCATAAACTTTTTTTTTTTTTTGTACCAGGGATTGAACCCAGGGTAAGGAACAATCTCTAAACCTGTTTGGGGATCAGAGCTGTGGACATCAATAAAGACCAACCAGATCAGATGAGAAGTGACAGCGTCTATTCAGAGCTTGCAAGGGAGTCAGCCCTTGTCACCCAGCTGTTGACAGAGACTCAAAGGCTGGCAGAGAAGTGGGAAGGCTTTGCAGTGGAACAAAGATACGGCTGTGGGGAGTGGGGGTGTTGGGGTGGGGTCTCTGGAGGTGGCTGCTTAAGTGGAGGTGCTATGACATTGGTCAGAGGGTGGATTTGGCTTTGTACCGAGTTGGAAGCAAGAAAACAGATTAGGGCGGCAAGTCCTGGTCACTGGGGCCAATTGCTAAAAGTCACTGTTTGACTTCCTGCATTACTACGAGGCCCACTGATCTCTTTTCTTGCAAACTGACTTCTTCAGGCTGTCTTCCTGGGCTGGTTCTTGTACACAAGGAGCAAGTTGCTGCAGGTTATGGGCCAGAGTTCTATTTATATATATATATTCCATATTCTCTGTATATCTAGTCTCTCAGAGGGCAGAAAATATACCCGGGCTGTGCTTCCAGTGGGGGGGTCTCGCCCAGTTCTTCTCCACCAGTCAGCTGTGAGGGGAATGGAGTGAGATGCAGGAAAGGACTTGGGAGAGCTTTCTGAGTGAGAGGCAAGGGAAAGTCTTCAAAGGTCCTGGGTCCCTCTCAGTGCCCAGCAAGAGCTCAGAGAGGGCCTGCTGTCCCCGGAGGCCACATCCCCAGAATAAGGAGTGACTTTGTGGTCCAATGAGCAAAGGCCAGATGGGAATATAGGAATTTTATTCTCAATGTTTTTCTAAATCTTTGGTCTCTAATGATCTCTTAAAAATTATTTTTTCCTCTTCCCTTTACAAACATTACTATATTTTCTGGCGTTTGGGAACATGATCCCGAAGAGAGTGCCCCTCCAAAGGCTACCTAATGACTGAAGAGCCACCTACATCCATCTTCCTGTATTTATCCTCTGGCTCACTCACAATGCCTAACACAGTGTTAACGTGATATAAATAGTTGTCATGCTGTGTTGCTTATGGAATAACAACGAGAAAGAAGTCTGGATATGTTCAGTACAGATGTGATTTGTTTTCAAATATTTTCTCTCTGGGGTTGGTGGAATCCACACATGGAGAACTCATGTATAATAAGGAAGACAGATTGAGGTTAAACATCAGTGTGTTAGTCAGCTTTCCATGGAAGTGACAAAATACCTAAGGAGATCAACCTAGGAGAGGAAGGGTTCCTCTGGGCTCAGGATTCCAGAGGTTTCATTCAGTCCATGGCATCTGGCTCAGTTTTTTCTGGGCTTGTGCTGAACGTCTTGGCAAGGAGGGTGTGGCACAGTAGATCTGCTTACCTCTCCGCAGCCAGAAGGCAGAGAGCAGGAGTGAGAAAGGCACCAGGGACAAGACATAATCTTTAAGGACAACCTCCAATGACCTTTTTCCTCCATCTAGGCTCAGACTCCTGAAGTTTCTACCTCCTCTCAATAATGTCACCTGCTAAGGACTGAGCCTCCAACACAGGACCGTGTGGGGGATGTTCCAGACCCAAACTATAACAAGTAAGGTTTTATTTTCTACTCTTTAAGGTAAAAGGAATGTCTATTCAAGTCCTAGTATTTTCTTCCAATTTTGGAGACCACTAGCTTATTGAACTTAAAAGAATAAGGGTAGATCTTAGAGAGAATGAAAGAGACCTGGATGTTCTTGGTCATTAAAAGAACTGTCACGGACTGGGGACGTGGCTCAGTGGCAGAGTGCTTGCTTGGCATGCATGAGGCCCTGGGTTCGAGCTCCAGTACAGAAGAAAGAAAAAAAGAGCTGTCCTAAGTAGGGATAGGAAAGCTGTCCTTCCACCAGGGGTGCAAAGACTGTGGCCACTGATCTGAAGAGGACCAGGTCAGAGAGATGCTGATGACAAGCACCAGCCAGTGTCATGACTGGCGGGAGGATCCCCAAATCAGAACCACCCCCACATTAAAAGTCCCCTTCTCCTGGGCCACCTTGCACAGCTGAGTGGCTTAGGTTGGTGTATATTTGGACATCACTTTATTGATAACCAAATAGGACTCTTTTGGATGAAGTAAAACAATTACCATGTGAACAGATTTTGAAACTTCAGATCTCAAGTCAACAAAATAAAGGCGATATTCTGCTTAAGCACTCATGATTTTTGATATTATTTGGCATAACCAGAGTACTAATAATTTCTTCAACTTTCATTTTTCTTGGCTGTACTATGGCTCAAGGCATAACTGTATTTTTGGCAGGTGTCTTAAAGGACAGATCCATCAAATCATTTTGAATTGCCTTTATTTAGCTTGGTGGTTCTCAAACTGTAGTGTGCATCAGAATTATTAGGCAGTAACTAAGAAACATAGGGTGCTGGGCCCCTACTCCTTTCTGATCCAGCAGGCTGGGGCATGGGGTGGGGTGGAACCTGTCATTTTTAGCAAGTTCCCAGGTGATATTGCCACTGTGTGGGGAACACACTTTGAGAATCATTGCTCTAAAGCCCTTGTCTGTTTTCCTTATTGGTGAGTCCATTTTTGATACCTGTTTGTTAGTATAAAACTGAAGCTATTAAGAAAACCTAAATCACGATAGTTTTCTAAAATATTACTTTTGACTGACTTTGCATACAGCAGTGATTATATTGGTAAAAACTCTGACAATTACAAAATTCTTCTGTATTGTCCTAAATTTCTCAGAAGAGATTTTTTACTCATTTTTATTGGTGTAAGAAATATTTCTGTATAAGGCAGCAACTCTGTCTTGTGTATGGATTGGGTAGCTATGGATAATATTAAACTTAACATACATTTTTGTATTGACACCTCATCAAAGGTAAGCTTGCAATTGTTCCCTACTGTTTTTTTTTTAAAGAGAGAGAGAGAGAATTTTAATATTTATTTTTTAGTTTTTGGCGGACACAACATCTTTGTTTGTATGTGGTGCTGAGGATCGAACCCGGGTGGCACGCATGCCAGGCGAGCGCACTACCGCTTGAGCCACATCCCCAGCCCTCCCTGCTGTTTTTAAAACTGCCATTTCATGCCCCATTTCTGTGTAGTGGATGTCACTTTCTTAATGGTTATTTTAAAATTAGTCTCTTATGTTAAAAAACTTGATTATATGATGTTTCTAAGTAGCGTAAACTTTATTGAATCACACATTCAATTTTTCTGTAATTTTTCTTGGTAAAATCGTTGCTGTTGTAGTAATAACACAGAATACAATTTTCCATTAGTATTGAGAACAATAAAAAAAGAAATTTGAGTATTATTAATGTAAGCTTGTATTATGTTTTGTTAATCAAATGGAGGTCTTTTTTTTTCTTTCATTAGTCTGGAAAATTCAGTTTTATGCCAATTATAGATATAAAAGGATCACTAATTTTTTCAGAGTTTAATTTCTTTAGTGTCTGAATTGCTCAGAATGGCATTTGAGGCAAATCAAGAATTAACACAGTAGGTAAAAAACATAGAGTAGCCCCCCACCCTTTATCTGTGGGTATACATTCCATGACCCCCAGCAGATGCCTGACCCTATCACAAACACAGTCTGACAACCAAAATGATTTCCAAGGGACTAACAGGTGGGCAGGCATATATGGTGGGGTTTTTAATTACACGGTGTGGGGAGCCACCCGTGAGCTACTTGTGGGGACTTCACTCTGAACTGAGCCATGGAGACTTAAGTTTTTCCCGGCTACCCCTGCTTATCAGACCTCCTGAGGCATGAGACCTCTGTCTTTGCTTTACTAGGGAGACAGCTCTTGTAACTCCAAAGTTGGGCGTAACCGGTTGGGAACTGGACAGCCCATGTCCTACCTTATTTAGCAAAAAACATTCCATGGGAAACCTTTGATGTTCCCCCATATAAATAAAGCAAACGTGGGCTCCATCGCTCTCTTTCCAGTGTGGAAGCTCGGTCCCTAAGATGGGCCAGCTGCCTAGTCCCTGCTTTTTAAAAATTACTTTCCGTGTCCTGGGGTTTTTTCACCACCTTCTCTTTCTTAGCTTTATTTCACAGCCAGCCCACTCCACCAAGAGGAACCCCAATTTAGTCACCTGCGTGGGGTGTGGGTGAGACTAGGGGTTTATAATTCAAATCCAAGGTCTCCTACTTTAAGCCTTCCCTTTAGAAATATGCTCTTTATGCTCAGAAACCGCATATCTATAATATATACTTATTAGAACTTTAAAAGAATGGAATGATATCACTTTGTTACTTTGTAGTTTAAATTGTTTACTTAACATTATATCATGGACAGACTTTTTGAGTTCATATATTCATTATATTATATTCATTATATTATGTTCATTAGAACATAGGCATTTCAGCGTGAAGTACTGCTTTTATCCCAAGTGCAGAAATGTACAACCCAAATACCACAGAGCAAATCCAATATTCAATTATATCTAGTTTTTTTTCCCTTAAAAAAATGCCTTTCTTTCCTATTATTGTTGCTACTTTAACATTAAGAACAGTCTGGTATAGTGTGTATCTGGAATGTCCCTGAGACCCATGCATCGACCCCAGCCTGTGGTGCTATTGGGAAGTTTGGTCATTGGGCATGTGTCCTCAAGAGGGATACTGTGACCCTGGCCCCCTCTCGTGGCTCTCTCTTTGATTCTCGGTTGCCATGAGGTGAACAGGACTGCTCTGTCACATGTTCTGCCATGTGCTGAGCTGGATTTCCAGGCAGAGCCAAGTAGAAGTGGCTGAGAGCCCCAAAACTGCCGCAGAATTGGACAGAGGTAGGAAGAAAGAGGTATTAGAAGCATTTGATTGGTCTTGAAGATATAAAAGTAACAGCTGGAACCATTTTCAATTCCCTTTGTTTGTTGTTGTTTTTTTTTACTTTGAATTTGTAACCCTCCTAGAAATGTGAACCCTAAGATAAAATAGGCTTGTCGTTATAAACCACAGTGCACGACTACTTTAACTTTTATTTCTTAATTAATTGCATTATAACCAAAAGTCACCTTTTTTTTTTACATTTGTCATTCAAGGTTATCATAAACACATATTTTAAAACAATTTTAATTAAAATATTTGTCGAATGTATTGCTTATTCAATATTTTTTATATTTTTATTGAAACAAACATGTTAATACTTTTCTACCTTGTTGTTGTGTGAGGAGGTGAGGAATTTTATTCACCAGGAAATTCTCATTTTAAAACTAAAGTGAAGCCTCATTTACTATTTTGTATCCTAAATTGCTACTGTACTTTTCAAACTGAAGAAATTTCTTTGATTAATATAGTGATTTTTTTTCCTTTGTATCGAGTTGGGAAATGATCATTCATTTGGAAAAGATTCACTTACCTTTTCATATTTTTCTGAATATTTTTTTCCTGATTATTGTTGCCATTTCTATTATTGGAAGTCTTGTTTTCTCTTAGTTTTTTTTTAAAAATCATTTTTGGTACCAGGGATTGAATTTTATATTTTATTTTGAGGCAGGGTCTCACTAAGTTGCTCCCAGCCTTCAAAGCCATGTTAAGTTGCTGAGGCTGGCTTTGAACTCGCAATCCTTTTGCCTCAGCCTCCTGGGACACTGGGATGATAGGCATACACCACCATGCCTCGCTTTTTAGTGTTTTTTGTTTCCTTTTTAGTTTTTTAAAAATATATTTTCAGTTGTAGGTGGACACAATATCTTTACTTATTTATTTCTATGTGGTGCTGAGGATTGAACCCAGTGCCTCACACATGCAAGACAAGCGCTCTACCGCTGAGCCACAACCCCAGCCCTGTTTTTTAGTGGTTTTACTGTGGTTTAAAGGAATAATAGATTAGACTTTGCTAGTACTTTTCCCCTCTTAAGCAACATGTATTTATAATGGACTTTGGGGCTGTGAGTGCATTTTCTATTCCAGATGTGTAATTTAAGACTCTATGGAATCTGAAACGATTATTTTGCCTTGAGGATGTAATCCATATGGATACAAAGTTGTCCCATAACTAAAACTCTTTGATACTGCTGAACCTGGAAAGCACATTTCCTTTTGAATTTAGCACGTTTGTCTTGATAAGATAGCACTGTGCCAGTCATCCATCAAAGGAGACCTCCGGGCCGTAGCCACTGTCATCAGGCATTACGCAGGTCTCAGTAGGGCCCCTCTTCTCATCAACTCCAGGAATGTTTGCAGTCTGTGGAAAGAAGGAAGAAAGAGCACCAGCCCCTTTTGCCAGATGGAGGGTGCGCCTGTGGCCAGAACTGCCATCCCAGAGCGGCTGGTAAGCAGGTGCCATCTGTCATGGAAGTTCAGTTCTGGCCCTTTCCCAAAAAGCAACATCAGTGCCATAGTTCCCTGTGAAGTTGGAGAAAATGATCAGACTTCAAAACTTTCCCCTTTTCTCTCAAAGACGATGACTTTATATATATAAAAATTTACATGCATAAAACTGAGGAAATATGAGAGGAATTTTTACTGAACTTGGGGATCAAAACTAAGTTCTAGAGCCAGACTGGCTGAAGGCAAGGCATGATTCTGTCACTCACCTGTCCCATGATGGGGCAAGGTGCCCAATCCTTCGGTGCTTAGGTTTTCCTATCTGTAAAATGGGTAGGTAGCAGCACCTTCTGCACAGCTGTGAGAACTAAATACTAACAAATGCTCCTGTTAGTATGATCATAACCACCAACATCACTGGTCATTTAAATAAGGGGCTCCTTTATTATGTTTAAAACATTTTATTTTGTGATGTAACAGGGTCAGAATCTTTGGGTTTGGTCTCAGTTTTACCATTTGCCTCTGTGATAACTTGAGCACGCTGCTTTACTAATACGGAGCTTCCTCACCTATAAAATAGGATGAGAGGATGTCTATGTACACTTTTATCACAAGTATATTTCCTTTTTTTATGACTTCTGTTCCACACAGTGGCTTTAGAAAATAAAAACCTGTGCTAGTACTGAGCCTACACTACTCACTCACATACATACACACACCCCACACGCACACCACACACACAGACCACACACACAGACCACACACACAGACCACACACACCACACACGCACACCACACACACACACCTCACACACACCACACACCACGTCAGTTCATAACATTTTTTCTCTTGTGAAATAAATAAAATGTTATTTTATTTCCTTCTAGTTTTTTTTAATTTTAAATTTTTATTTGTTCTTTTTAGATGTACATGACAGTAGAGCGTATTTTGACATGTTATACATATATGCAGTGCATCTTATTCTAATTAGGGTCCCATTCTTGTGGTTGTACGTGATGTGGAGTTTCCCTGGTCGTGTATTCATACATGAACACAGGAAGGTCCTCTCCGGTTCATTCTACTGTCTTTCCCATTCCCATCCCCTCCTTCCCTTCATTCCTCTTTGTCTTATCCAATGAACTTCTGTTTTGATAGGCAATTCAGCTGACCATTTGAAGGCAGATTAATTTTGACCCAGCCTTTAAAATCATTGAGCTATCAGAAGACTAACATTAAACATGTAGATTAAAAAAAAATTACTATTGTGTTTTGGGTTCTCTCAGAAGTTAAGCCTGGATCAAGGACGTGGTGGTGGGGGGTGATCCCAGGAAAGGGGAGAGGTAGACCTGGGCCTGGGGAGGAGGGGAAGCTGATGTTTGTGGGTGTTCCAGGTGCTGGGTCTCTGAGTTGGGTGGATCTTGACTCCCAGGATCGTCTCTCTGCAGGATGGATCTCAGGTGTTACCCTCCACCAGCTCCATCCACCCACCTTGGTCGGGGGTCCGCTGGGCTGTCAATTGCCCTGTGCGTCCAGGCTGTGTTTTTGCAATGGCAAGTGGGCTCCTGAGAGTGCAGGGAAGGTTGTGATGCAGGATGTGTGGACAGAGGTGAGCTCTGAGGGTGGGCCCTGTGGGTGTGAGCCTGAATTAGTAGAAACTGGCTCTTGCACTGGTGGCCAAAATCAGAGGTGTATCCAGGGGATGGGACACAGGGGCAGTAAGCGAGACTTGCTGCAATTCCTCACTAATGTGGCCACCTGGTGCTCTGCACGGTCCAGGGGCTTTTCCTGAGCTTCTTGCCTCCATTGTGGTGGGAGCTAAGGTGAGGAATGGGATGGGTAGGTTTGGGGTGGAGGTCAGGGATATATATCTGCGTGTCTGCAGTGAAAGCTGATAATGAAAAGGAAGAGGGTTTTTACATTTTGGACATTATTACTTTGGTGCAGGGGTGAGGGAATGGAAACGGCTTGAGACAGAGTAAGGTTTAGGTGGAGGTGACTGTGAGGGGCATGAGCGGGACTCTTATTGTGCAATAGGAGTGATGTTCAGTGGATCAGCAAAGGGCAATGAAGGGAAGGGAGGGGGATGAGAATAGACAAGACAGTAGAATGAATGGGACATAACATTCCTTTGCTCATATATGAGTGCACAATGTTTCTTCATTTGGATGCAGTGTGTTCACACAATTGGCAGAGGACTGGTCAAAATGTCATCTCTCTTGCTGGATAGGGTGGCACACACTCTTGTAATCCCTGTGGCTTGGGAGGCTGAGGCAGGAGGATCGTGAATTCAAAGCCAGCCTCAGCAAAAGCGAGGTGCTAAGCAACTCAGTGAGACCCTGTCTCTAAATAAAATACAAAAAGGGCTGGGGATGTGGCTCAGTGGTTGAGTGTTCCTGAGTTCAATCCCTGGTACCTACCCCCCACCCCAATGTCATCTCTTCCCCCTCCCCATCCAAATGGCCCAGGTACTATATTGTTTTAAAACTTGCATTATTTTTTTTTTTAAGTTTTAAAACTATCTTCAATCTATGGCTGGTTGAATCTGCAGATGAGGAACCCATAGATAGGAAGGAGAGATTTTCCCTATAGTCAAGTAAATTAATATTATTTATCATTTCAGATAGCTATGGGGGAGAGAGTGGGGGTGGGGAAAGGAGAGTAGCTGAGTCCACTGTCTTAGCAAGTTGTTGGCACATGCTTTTTACCTGTTTTTGTCCTTAGATGGACACTTGGGTTGCTTCGATGTTTTAGCTATTGTGAATAAAGCTGTCAGGAACATGGGTATACAGGTGCCTGCTTTTAATTCTTCCAATGTATACCCTGAAGTGGAATGGCTAGGGCATATGATAATTCTATTTTAAAAATAATTCCATTTTTAACGTTTTCAGGAACTGCCGTACCGGTTTCCATTGTGGCTACTCCATTTTATGTTCCCATTCATAGTGCCCAAGGGTCCCAATGCCTCCATATTTTCTCATACTTATTACTTCTTGTTTTTTTTCTTTTCGACAGTAGCCAGTCTGATGGGTTTAGAGCACTTCTCTTTTAACTGGTACAAGGACATTGGGATTCCAATTACTTGGGATCAGTCACCTGGGAGAGCCTTTGGGTAAAGGAAGCCAGTAGCTCTTGGCAGTGATCGGGGAAACAGGCACAAGATATATGGAGCTAGGTACGGCATCACCATGCAGAAGTCAATTGGGATCACAGGAAATGGCTCATCGCAGCCACTTCTTGGGCTTTAATAGACTCGGTCAGCATAATAAGAAACAAAACCTCTTCCACTACGGTGCTTGGTAGTACGAAGAGAAACTGCACACTACAGGTGCTCGGGAGGGGAGACGGGAGGGTGTGTGTTGGGGGGGGCAGTTAAAGCAGCTTTGAGCTGTTTTTTTGATGAGATGCTTCCTTGGAACAAACCCATTGATAATTCCTGCTACTGCTTTCCAGGGAGGCTTACGGTAGTGAAGAAAAAGCATCCAGGCTGGTGACGTGAGGTCTTGGGGCTCAGCCAGGTCCAGCCCCCATGGCTCCAGTCTTTATTGTTCCCTTTGTGAGGGTGATCTTAGGGACTTTTTCACTTAGTGACTCACTCTCTTTGCACAAGAAGTTCTTTCTATGTAAGGGAAAGGAACTTCCCCACCTCTCCTTTGGTTTTACCAGTACCCAACCCTCCATGGGAGCAGGTTTACTGGCACCCAGCTGGGGCAGCTGAGCTGGAAGGTCACAGCAGCCTTAGCCAAGGGGAGAGTGTAAATGCGGGCATGAGAGGGCTGTGCTGTCTTTGCTTGGCAATAGCCTAAGACATTGAACTTCTCTCCTCTGGATCACCATCACCTTTCCTTCCCCATCACCAGTGGTCCTGGAGCCACTGTTACGGACTGATATGTCCCCCATGTCCTTAATTCTTGAAGTCCCAACATCAGTATTTCAGAATGTCACCCTATATGGAGATAGGGTCCTTAAAGAGGTGACGGAGGTAAACAGAGACCTTTTATGGAAGGTTCTAATCCAGTGTAACTGGGCCTTTCTGTGTGTGTTGGGAGTGGTGGTGGTGGTGGTGGGGTTGAAAACAAGGAACAAAATATAACCCCAAAGGCACCCCCCCCACCTGCTTTCAGCCATCCCTTATCTCCCAGTAGTCCCTATAAATGATTAATCCAGCAAAAGGATTAATCCACTGATTAGGTCACAGCTCTCATATTCAATCTTTCCACCTCTAGACACGGCCACATTGTCTCACCCACCTTTGGAAGGGACCCCTTATATGGGAACCATAACAGTGTCCATCTACAAGCCAAGAAAAGAGGTTTTAGAAGCAGCAGGGGTTTTAGAAGAAGCCAACCCTTCTCACACTTTGATCTTAGTCCGGTGATCTCCAGAACAGTGACAAAATCAACACTGTTGTTTACGCCCCACAGCCGTGGTGATCTTCAGTTACGGCAGCTCTAGGAGACTAAAGCCGTGAAAGAGGACACCTGGTTTGCTCTCTTTTTCCAGGGCTGTGTGTAGGGGGGTGGGGGACATGTGCATGCGCAAGCCGAGGTGGAGGACAGAGCAGGGAGCAGGCGGGTTTGCGCTCCAGGAGAGCAGAGTTAATGAGGTTGTAGCTGTGTCCCTCTCATCCCACGCAAGGGGTTTAAGATGGCCAGCTCCCACCAAGACGTGGGCCTGCAAGATGACCCCCATGCGAGCCTGGCCTGCGGTGGCCGAGGGTTCTGGCAGCTGCTCGGGTGATGGAGAGGGACGGGAGGGACTTGGGGAGAGGCCAAAAGAGGGCAAGGAGGGGGCGAGAATTGGTCCTTTCTTGCCGTAGTCTGGCTGTAGCAAATAACCGGGGGTGTGACGAGCGACTTGTGCAGATTGATACAGCAGGAGTGGGAGCCGTTTATTGTAGGACAGGAGCGGTATTTATACATTCCACACAGCTTATCTTAATTAGCATAAACTAGATACATCAGTCAACCAATAAGAAATCTCCACACTTAATAGCCCGCTGGCATTACTTCACAAACCACTCCCTCTGGCATTTTGCCAGGAGCCATCCAGACTTGTTTACAGACCCTAACACTTTCTGTTTTTCGGGGAGATTCGCTGGAGTCAGGATCTCCGCCAGAGGCTTGGACACCAGCTCTGCCAAACGAGGAAGGAGAGTGCCCTGATGGCAGGAGCCAGGACGCAGAGGCCACCGCACCCGCGTTGGGGCCCCGCCCCCCTGCAGGTCGTGGGGCCCGAAGCCCACTCGCAGGTCACCGGACAAAGCTGGCGGCGGCCGCTAGAGGTCACCAGCGGGGAAGAGTCCTGAGGCCAGGCGAGGCCAGGCGCAGGGAGGCCAAGAGCGAGCCCTGGGGCGGGAGCTCCAGGGGAGGGGCTTCCACCTGCGCGGGACCTGAGCCAGGGAGACCTACAGGACGCATTTTCACGGCTGCATGAAACTACCCTGTACCTGTCGGGTTGGAATTACCTGGAGGGATTGCAACGCTTAATTACTAGCCTTCAATTTTCTTCCACTCCCAGCCTCCAGAGCCCCAGGGGGAGCGAGGGCGGAGTCCCCCAAACCGTCACCATCCATTAGTTAGGGAGAAAGGGAACTCGCCCCACACTCCTTCTGACCTTCTGATTGAGGATCCTAGGTCCTAAGAATACTTGGAAGACCTGGGTCAGGGACCCCCGTCGCCATCAGACACCAGCATGGTGTAATCCTGTCACTCAAACAGTAAACGGGTCATTTTTTTTTTTAAACTAAGGATTGAATTTAGGGGTGATTAACCACTGAGCACATCTCCAGCCCATTTTATATTTTATTTAGAGACAGGGTCTCTCTGAGTTGCTTAGGGCCTTGCTAAGTTCCTGAGACTTTGAATTCGTGATCCTCCTGCCTCAGCCTCCCAAGAGGCTGGGTTTACAGGTGTGCGCTACCTCTTCCAGCTCAAACAGGTCATTCTGCGGGCCTGCGCATCAGTATCCGAGGCTGGATTTCAGGACTGACAGGAGGACAACCAAAGGGGAGCTGAAGGTATTAACACCAGAAAACACGAGACCGCAGAACAGAAAACATCACTAAATAAAGAGGGTCGCTCTATCCTGATAAAACATTGCCGTTACCAGGAAGAAATAATACGTATGTACAGTTTTTAACAGAGTGACAGAACCATTAAAAGACAATTCCACCACATAGTGAAATATTTTAAACACACTTCTCAATTACTGAAGATCAAAAGATAGTTTATTAATAAGAACATGAAAGACTTCAGCGATGCTTCCGATACTAACAATGCAGTAGTGACTTATCATAACCCTTGCATCCCAGAAGTGGAGAATATGTATTTATTACCAGTACAACCGGAACATGTACAAAAGTTGACTATAAGCCTTAAACCCATCTCAACAAATTTCAAAGACCATATATTCTGAACATAGAGCAATTTAAGGTAGATGTTTGTGAGAAAAAGCAAAAAACTCAGGTGTTTGGAAATTTAAAAGCATATTTCTAAATACTCAGTGGATTTAAAGGACGAAGTCTAATGTAAACTAAAAAATACTACAAATGAAACGATAATAATACTACACACCCAAGCTTAAAGGATACAGCCAAAGAAGTATTTATGAGAAATGTTTAGTCTTAAAAGGAAAAGCCAAAAATTCAGGAAGAAATTAATAAAGAGCAGAAAAGTAATGAAACACCAGAAAAAATAAAACAAGAGTAGTAACAAAGTTAAAATCTGGTTCATTGGAAAGATAATTTCTGGCAGTGTTAAATAAAAAGAAATCTGCAATTAGACATATGGCAATAAAAATTGCAAAGCATCAAAGACAAGAATACTTAACAATGTATTTCCCAGTAAAGAACAGAATGATACTGTCAGTGGAAGTATCAAGAATAAAAATAGAAGCCAGGAGAGAAGAAAACAATACATTGAAAGTGAGGAAGGATAACCACTGTCAATCGACAGTTGTAAACCCACCAAAAAAACATAGACAATTTTAATAAAAGTTGAATTCATCAATTCAATCAATAGTGGTGAATAAAAAGCCTGTACAGCAGTCCCCTTGCCGGCAGGTGTGCATTCCAAGGCTCCCAGCAGATACCTGATACGGGGAACCGTACCACACCTTATATACACCATGTTTTTTTTCCCCTACACATCTATACTGATGATAAATTTAATTTACAAAGTAGGTACAGCAAGAGATTAACAACAGTAACTTACTATATAAATAACCTCAGCTTACAGTTTTTCTTATTGAGTCTAGAACTTTCCATGTAAAAGAAGCACTTTATGGCTTTTCTTTGGCATATCAGCTGCCAGCATCACTACTCCTTTGGGGTGATAAATAGGTAAAATGTGAGGTACCTGAACACAGTACTGTGACACCTTGACAGTTGCTCTGATAACCAGATGTCCCCCAAGTGACTAATGGGCAGGGAGTGTATACATGTGGATATGCTGTGGAAGACTCCCACCCAGGGAGGATCGAGTGGGGGGGGGGCATGAGATTTCATCATGCTACTCAAAATAGTGAAGTATGTACAGCTTGTGAGTGGTTTATTTCTAGAATTTTCCATTTATTATTTTCAAACTCCAGTTGACGGTGGGTGACTGAAACCATGGAAGCAAAAATGTGGATAAGGGGGGGCCACTGTCACACGTGGAGAGATCTTAATGTGACCACTGTCACACCTGGAGAGATCTTAATGTGACCACTGTCACACCTGGAGAGATCTTAATGTGACCACTGTAACACGTGGAGAGATCTTTTTTTTTTTTTTGAGAGAGAATTTTTAATATTTATTTTTTAGTTTTCGGCGGACACAACATCTTTGTTTGTATGTGGTGCTGAGGATTGAACCCGGGCCGCACGAATGCCAGGTGAGCGTACTACCACTTGAGCCACATCCCCAGCCCCAATGTGGAGAGATCTTAATGTGGCCACTGTAACACCTGGAGAGATCTTAGTATGGCTACTGTAACACCTGGAGAGATCTTAATGTGACCACTGTCACACTTGGAGAGATCTTAATGTGGCCACTGTCACACCTGGAGAGATCTTAATGTGACCACTGTAACACGTGGAGAGATCTTAATGTTGATTTATAAGTCAATAATGGCAACTTCTGTGATTTAAAACAAATGAAATAGAAATGGGTGAGCACCAACCACAGGTGTAACAGCAGCAAGAGTAAAAACATGCTAAGGTTTGTGTACTTAAGAGGAGAATAAGGATACTCACTCTGACTCTAAGGATGTGCATTACTTCCTCCAGGGTAACTACTAGAGGATAGAAATAGGATTCTTTTGTTTTCAAATCATTCAAAGGGGAAAGAGAAATTGGTTAAAAGAGGAAAGAAAGAACAAAAGAAAGGAAAAAAGAAAGAAAAGAAATTCAATCTCCAGAAAAAAACCACACACACACACACACACAGTAGGGTAAAGAGGAAACTCCAAATAAGATAGTGAAACTAAATAGATCAGAAACTACAATGAATGTAAATGGATTAAACTCTTCAGTTAAACAGTGTTCAAAGTGTACAAAACCAACAGAATAAACTTATATGGTGTTTTAAGAGACACACCTAGAATCAATCTAAGGACAGAGGAAAGCTACAAGTTAAAGAAGGAAAAAAAAAATATATATATATATATTCCAGGTAACTTTCTTCCTCGTTAGAGCCAGGATTCTAGAGGCAGGATGGAGGTCCACTCTCCACCCAGACTCTGGTTCTCCTGAATGCCATGTGCACCTGTTGCTCCAGGTAGAACTGGTGTTGTCCCAACTCCTAGGGGCCATCCTTCCTGGTGGTAGAGTCCAGGGCCTCCTGGTACTGGGGCCCCACCTTGGGGTTCCTCAAGAGACTGCCCTTTCCCTCAAGAGTGAAGAAGTCAAAGATGACAATCTCGCTCCAGAGCTGAGGGAAGAGAATTGTCAACTTAGCAAGAAAGTGGACAAGGGGGACCTCATACCCCTTTTGCCCAGGAAACCTGTTTTCCCAAGGCGGATGACCTCCACTCCTGTTCCCTGTTCCAAACTGCTATTTCTCCTTTTCCTTTCTGCCCAGCCACTCTGGACCCTTCTCTTAACTTATTTTTCTTCCTGGAACTTACTGTTGACGTGTTGTATATTTTTCTGATGCTTTGGGTCGTATCTCTTTCCCTTTTCCCATCCTGGTAGAAAATAAGCTCTGGGAAGACAGAGAGTTCTAGGGAATGATACAGTGTGCCCCTCAGGAAGTATTTCTGGATCTGTCCGAGGACGCTGATCACATCATAAAAGGGATCTGAACTTCATAGAAGTAATAAAAGAAATGACTTTCTAAACTCTCCCTGTTCTCCAGTGTCTTCTAGGATGTGGGCTGCCTCCCTGGGCATCTCCAGCCCTGCCATCTTTCCCTCTCATCACAGACATTTTCCCCACTAGGCAGTGGTGGGGGTCTGGCTTGTCATGGGAGACGTGGTTAAGGGCAAGGTTCCCAGGACCTCGCCAGTTGGAGATCCATTAAAACTGAGGTGGTGCATTTCTGACTGGCTGCTCATTTTCTTCCCCTCACGGTGTAGTCTGGAGGCTGGGGATGCAGCTGGCTGGTGGAGAGCTCCCAGAGCCCGTGTTCCATGCCTCCTCTGAAAACAACAACAGTGAAACAGGAAATGATAAAAACAAAGAGAACCCCGAACAGAAACAGTAGCAAGCACTTCCTTGGCCTCTTGCTTGAATATTCACAGTTGTTACAGAAAACAGTGAGCAACAGCGATTTTGAGGCTCCCAAGCCACCCAGCCAGTGGGTCTCCGGCTCCTTAAGGTTCCTCCTTGTGGCTGAGTGTGTGGTGTGTGTGCCTGTGCGCGTGTGCATGCCTGTGAGTGTGTGTGCCTGGGGGTCTGAGTGTATGGACACGCATGTGCTTGTGTGTCCACGCATGTGCAGTGTGTGTGGGGTGCAGGTGAGGGGGGGCATGCACATGGGTGTGGGGGGCATGCACGTGTGTGGGAGTCTTTGGGACGCCCCATGACAGCCCCTCTTTCCTGCACCGCTGGCTCCCCAGCCTCAGGTCCCTGTGGAGATGCCCTCCCTGCCCCCTCGTCCCTCTGCAGCCCCTGGCGCCCAGGGCCACATAACCCCTCGGGATGCCTCCTCTCTCAGTTCCTCCGGCGGCTCTGCACCTGCGCCTCGGCTTCCTCCTGTATCTTTGCTGCTCTTGCTGTTACCATGAGCTTCAGATGGCAGGTGACCCCCTGGTCCAGTCCAGCTGCCAGGGTCTGACCCCAGGAAGGCTGCACTGCAGTCCCTAACCCAGGGCCACTCCTCCTGTCCTAGCCCTTCTGCTTAGGCTTCTTTAGGAAGATGCCCCGAGTCTCACTTTTGATCTGTCCTCTGTCTTTTTTTTTAATGTTTATTTTTTAGTTATAGGTGGACCCAATGTCTTCATTTTGTTTCATGTGGTGCTGAGGATCGAACCCAGTGCCTCACGCATGCTAGGCGGGTGCTCTACCTCTGAGCCACAACCCCAGCCGTTCTCCGTTTTGAATGTATAACATATGTTTGCTATAGTCATATCTTTTCAAAACCACTGTTCTATGTGATGATGTATGAATGTTCTCCTTAAGGCAACAACTGTGCTTCTATTTTTATTATATTCTATTATAATGGCATATATATATTCACACATATATGTGTATATGTATGTGTGTATTATATATATATATATATATATATATATATATATATATA
>NW_025999913.1:9925442-9931320 GCF_001458135.2 Marmota marmota marmota
TATATATATATATATATATATATATATATATATATATATATATATATATACACAATATCCTGTATTGTAACTTCAAATTTTAGCTAGTTAAGCCAAGAGGCTTATACTACATAACCGAAGACACTTTTCTTCTCTAGAATTTTCCTCTTGACATTTGGACCTCTTTGGACCCTTCATTTTTCTCCCCGTCCTTATGGAGCCGAGTGTGTTCAGCTTTTGGAAACAATACTTACTAGTTTTATAATCTCACCAGTTCTTTTCTCCTCATAATTGCTCTTTGGAATTTCTCCAACATGTTAGCATTTATCTCCAATTAAAAGGTGCCAAAAACATGGCCACATTTCTTCCCGTAGCTTGGAGCTGAGCTAATTTACTTCATAATTGAGACAGTCCTCATCTAACTCTGAATACAGCCAGTGGAGCTGTGGAGGAGACAAAATATCAAACTCCAAACTCCAGAAAAGCCATTTTATAAGGAATACAGTGCATTTCAAAACTGGGGCCTGCAGTTCTACCCAGAACACGGTGGTTCTCAAACTTTACAATCAGCTGGAGATCTTACTAAAAGGGTATAAGTCTATGCCTACTTCATGCTAGATTAAAATCTTCAGGGAATCGGGCAAGTCTGAAACCCTGGTGGCAAAATGTAAATATCTGAAGACAAAGCACCTATTGCTATAGCACAGTAAACTTGATGCTGAACTTGTAACAATTTGGATTATTTTTATGCATTTCAATAAAGAAAAGAAAGTAAGAAAGGGACACTGGGCACTAGTGAGTGCAAACCTCAGGACCTTTGCACCTGCTCGTCCCTCTACTAGGAAGGCTTTTGCTCTAAAAGCCATTTTCCCTGCCTCCTGCTCCTCGTTCAGTGCCCTGGCCAGAGGAGCTTCCTGTGGTGATCTAATGTAAAAGAGCATCACCTCTTTCCACCCTTCCTTTCTATCTTACTGTTTTGTTGTCTTCAGAGTACTAATCACTGTCTGAAATTTATTTGGTTGATAGATTTATTATTTTTTGTCTCTCTCCCCTTTTAGAATGTGCTTCTCCAATCCTCAAGCCCAGGATAGTACCTGACACAGCAGAGGTGCTTAAGAGGGACAGGGTGACTCAGTGTGCTGGGGTTATCACACACACGGTGTCACCCAATCTCCATAGCAACCTCATAAGCTGAATCTGTGCTGTGCGTTTTACAGATGGGCAGCTGAGGCTCAGAGCGATACAGTCACTGTGCCAAAGTCACTGGTTTAGTGTGTTGTGGTGCTGGGGTTTGAAGGCGGGTCTGCTTGATCCCAGTGTCTGTGTTTCTTCTGGTTGCATCTATCAAGTGACAGGAGGCACTGTGCCCAGAGAGCAGAGGTGCAGGGCATTCCGCCATCCCCAAGGTGCTGGTGTCTCAGCAGGGTGACAGATTGGCAAACACTTATGTACGGTGACAGGTGAGGTTGGTGGTGGTGTCAGCTCAAGGGCCCACGGCGCTAGGTGAGCTGGCCCCTTTCTGGGAATGGCACCTCCCTGCACCCAAGTGAGCTTCCCTTGGCCGCCCTGGAGGGCCTGCCACTCACAAGGCGCGGTACTGCCGCCCGCCTGCTGTGGCTGTGGGAACATGGTCACGGTTGCCTCCCAGGGACCGTCCTCCCTCAGCGGATCTGCAGCAGTGCCAGTCCACCCTCCACCTGACCCGCTGTGCAGCCGGCTCCGCAAGACAGGTGGCTTCATCCCCTCAAGGGGTCCCGTAGCTCCACCTGGTCCAGAGTCCTGCCTTCTCCTTCCGTCTCTCCTGACCATCTTCCCCAGCTCGCTCTGTTTCCCGGGCTTCTGCTGTGGATTCCCACTTCCCCACGTTGGCACAAACCCTCATTTCCTCCTGGATCCGTCCTTCCCTCGCGTGGGGAGCCGAGAGCATCTGCTCTTCTGGGAAGCCCTCTCTGAGCCCCCAGGGCCCGTCAGCACCTCCACAGTACACTCCCCCCATCCTCCCGCTGTCACCTCGCTGGTCTGAATCCTCCAAGTCATCTCTGTGCTGTGGCACCAGCCTTGGGCCTGATGTGCAGAAGGCAGTTAATACATGTTGGTTTTGGTGGATGCAGATTTTGGTGTCCCTGGGGGTCCTGGAACCAATCCCTCATGGGTACCTAGGGATGATTGTACATAAGTCAGAAGCACAGCTGCGCTCCAATAAAATGTGATTTTTAAGGATGGTGATGTTTGGATTTCATGTGATTTTCATGTGTCATGTAATGCTATTTATTTATTTATGGTTACTGGGGGATTGAACTGCACTTGACTGCTGAGCCACATCCCAGCCCTGTTTTGTATTTTATTTAGAGTCAGGGTCTCACTGAGTGGCTTAGTGCCTCACCATTGCTGAGGCTGGCTTTGAACTTGTGATCCTCCTCTCTCAGCCTCCTGAGTTGCTGGGATTACAGGTGTGCACCACCACACCCAGCAGTACCCCTTATTTTTATTTCAAAGTAACCATTTGAAAACGTACAGATAATTTTTAGCTCATGGACTGTAGGTGGTAGACTGGATCTGGGTCTCAGGCCATAGTGTGCAGTCGCCTGGTTTTAGAATTGGTTGCTGATCTTTGTGGAGATGAATGTGCAGTTGGATAAATGCTATGGCTTGTCAGAGACCAATGCAGAGTCTGTGATGGAATGCAGAGGAAGAGTCCAGGAATCCCACCCAAGGTCTCAGAGGAGCATCACAAAGAGCGATGTTAGGTCTGAGCTTGGAGGAGAGTAGGTTTTCCAAGAGAGGCAGGAGGAGGACCTCAGACCATCAAGAGAAGGTCCGGGACAAAGGACACCATTGTGCACTGTTCTGAGCAGCATAGACTAGTTGGCACACAGATGCAGTGTGATGGTGCTGCCAGGCATGGTGGTGCACTCCTGTGATCCCAGCGACTTGGGAGGCTGAGGATTACAAATTGAAGCCCAGCCGCTGCCACTTATCAAGACCCTGCTGTAATGTGGTGGACGGTGGTAAGGCCTGGTAGAGGATCTGGGGTAAGATGGGAGATGAGACTTGAGACAATGGATCAGATTTTGCCTCAAGCCATTGAGCCTGACTTGATCTGCCCTGTGAGCCGACCGAAATCTGAATAGGGAAAGCACAAGATAAAGACATTTTTGTAATAAAAATTGGGGGGCATTAAAGATTAAAGAAAATCTTATATCTAAAGCAACTTAAGCAGTAAAATGACACATACTTCTGTGACTTCTCTGATCCTATTCTGTAAACTCATTTTCCAAAGGTAGCTGCTACCCTTGCGTACTTTTTCTTACTTTTTTCTTATGTACACACACAGATTTTATTTATGATGGAGATGCACACACAGGTGTAATATGCTTTTCACATGCTCTGCAGCTTGCTTGTTTCATTTACCGCCCTGTTTTGGAGGTTCAGTCACACTGGTACACGTCACACCAGTTTATTCGTTTAACTGCTGTGTGAGAGCCCGTGGTCTGAACAGGTCATAATTCATTTCTCTACATGAAGAGTTAGTCTGTTTGAAGGTTTTGTCCACTTTTCACTTTGTTGTCGAGTCTTTGAATGCACAGAGATTCTACTTTGTGTGTGGTCTCTGTTTTAAAAAGAAAACCCTTCTCCCCAAAGATTACAAAGACATTCAATTACAATTTCTTCTGAAAGGTACAAAATTTTGCCATTTGTGTCACGAGGCAGGACTCTGATTTTCCTTTCCCCCAGGTGAGTAGGCAACGATTCCAACACCTTTAACTAATAGTCCACATTTCCCGTCTCATGGATTGAAACGTGCTCCCCGCCCAGGTTCTTAGGGTGCATGAGACTGTGTTGGGAGAGAGGGCTTTTAACCACGGGATGAAGGTGAAATGAAGTGACCAAGGGGAGGCCCTCAGCCGATAGGACTGGTGTCCTTCCCAGAAGAGACTGGACACAGAGATGCCTGTGACAAAAGGCCTTGTGAGGACACGGGAGAGGAGGCCGTCGGAACCGAGGACGCCCTAGGAGAAGCCAAACATGCCAACACCTGCATCTTGGACGTCAGCCCCTCAAATGGTGAGAGACACTTCTGATAGTGAGCTGCCCAGTTGTGGGATTTGCTAAGGCAGCCCTCACAAAGGAACCCGGAGGGAGGCCCGTCAAGGTCACTGTCTGTGGTCATTATCCTAGGCTACTCCAAGCCTGTGGGCTCTCTCATGCTGACCTGTGATGCTCAGGGTTGCAGGATAACGTCACAACTCTAGGTATTGCGACTACATTTCAAGGCAGGAAACAAGTAAAAGGACGGCCAAGGCCATTTTTTCTTAAAGGCATTTCATTATTGGGAGGGAAAAAAAAGGTCTTTCCTACAATCCCTGCTTCTCCAGGAGATTTCCCTTATAAACCTAAAGCCAGAACCATCCCGTAGCTACTCTGCAAGGCAGGTTGGCAAGGCCAGTCAGAAGTTTCCATCTCTGCAGTTTGAGATAGAGTTTTGGTCAGCCTTCTCATTGCTGTGACCAAAAGACCTGATAAGAACAATTAGAAGAGGAAAACTTTATTTGGCTCATGTTTCAGAGTTCTCAGTCTGCTGAGAGCCATTGCCAAGTAGGAATGACGCATGGCAATTTCTTTGTCAACCTACCCAATGTTGCTTAGAGGGAGGACTCTCCATTGTGGAAATGGGCTTGCCTTGGACCCAGGTCATTTGCAGTGACATTGCATGAATGTTTGAGAAAGGTGACCCTGCTCAAGGACCAGGATGGATCAGGGTTTAGGGAGGATCCTGCTGGATTAGGGTGGGTCCAGGTTTAGGGTGTTTCCTGCTGGGAATAGGGCGTATCCTGCTGCCTCAGGCGCCCGCCTGCTCCTTGAGTTCCCGTTGAGTTCTCGCAGGATTCAGAGAGTATTTTGGGATGCAGAGCCTGGTGGAGGCGTGGATTTTCCCCAGAACGTGCGTGTAGAGTGCCGGTGAGAGTTTCGGGAATAAAGAATTGCTGTTTGAATCTACAAGGCTGTGAGTGGCTCGTGATTTTGTGCCCAGCCAGACTGCGGCATTTGGTGGCCCATATGGGGAACGCCTGAAACTTGGAGGTAAGTGAAATTGCTCGCCTCTGAGGGAAGGCGAGAGAATGGGTGACCATTTCAAAAAACAATGTGTTCTTGTTTTGATTTATTTTGTTTTTGTTTCAAGCTGCCTATCCCTAGAAATTTCTCAGGCAAACTGGGAAAAATGGTTGGCTCAAGGTTTGAAGTTTGTTGGCCCTGAGGAAGAGAAAATTGATACAACGATTTTTCATTCCATTTTTATTTCATTCAGTTTCGGTTTTGTTTTGTGTTATCTTATTGGGTTGCGTTATCTTTATAGTAGATTAGAAATTAGTAAAAAACAAATGGAAAGAGAGTTAAGTAAATTGTTAGAGGTTCAGACCATGGAGAAAGACATTTTAGATCAAGCAAAAGAGAAGGTCTCTCGAGCTAGTCAGACAGGGGAAGAAAATTTAAAGGAAAAGAGGCTATTAGGAAAAAGTCTACAACAGGAGGCTGACACTAACTCCGTTCTATCACCAGAGGGCGTAATTCAACCAACAGCTCCACCTATGGAGACAGCTGAGTGGCCCTCAAACCCCATAGTTGATAAATGGGATCCTGAGACAGGACCTCAAAGATTAGCATGCCCTGTACTTGAGCAGGCAGGAGGGCAACGAATTCACCGTGCTTTAGATTTCAAAACAGTGAAGCAGTTAAAGGAGGCTGTAACAACCTATGGTCCCTAAGCACCCTTCATGGTAAGCATGGTCGAATCCATTACCAACTTGGACATGACGCTAGCAGATTGGGCTAGCATGTGCAAATCTGTGCTAAATGGAGGACAATATTTGTTATGGAAGGTTGCCAATGAGGAATTTTG
>NW_025999913.1:9932934-9957954 GCF_001458135.2 Marmota marmota marmota
GCCAAGTAGGAATGACGCATGGCAATTTCCTTGTCAGCCTACCCAATGTTGCTTAGAGGGAGGACTCTCCATTGTGGAAATGGGCTTGCCTTGGACCCAGGTCATTTGCAGTGACATTGCATGAATGTTTGAGAAAGGTGACCCTGCTCAAGGATCAGGGTGGATCCGGGTTTAGGGAGGATCCTGCTGGATTAGGGTGGGTCCAGGTTTAGGGTGTGTCCTGCTGGGAATAGGGAGTATCCTGCTGCCTCAGGCGCCCACCCGCTCCTTGGGTTTAGGGGGGTTCCAGGTTTAAGGTGGACCCTGCTGGGAATAGGGCGTATCCTGCTGCCTCAGGCGCCCGCCCGCTCCTGGAGTTCCCGTTGATTCAGAGAGTATTTTGGGATGCAGAGCCTGGTGGAGGCGTGGATTTTCCCCAGAACGTGCGTGTAGAGTGCCGGTGAGAGTTTCGGGAATAAAGAATTGCTGTTTGAATCTACAAGGCTGTGAGTGGCTCGTGATTTTGTGCCCAGCCAGACTGCGGCATCAGTCCACAGACAGCAGACTCATAGCTCTGGGCCCAGGTGAGCAGAACATCATGGTGGAAGAGTGTGGTGGGGGGAGGCAGCTCCGGACGTGGAACCAGGAAGAGAGCTCTGCACACTCAGGACAAAATATAGACCCCAAAGGCATGCTTCCAGTGACCTGCTTCTTCCAGCCACACCCTACTGTCACCAAAAGTCCTTGTCTTCAATGCCAATGTGACAATGAGGACAGGATTTTTTTTTTTGTACCAGGAATTGAACTCAGGGGTGCTTGATCACCGAGCCACATCCCCAGCCCCTTTTTGTATTTTATTGAGAGACAGGGTCTCACTGAGTTGCCTAGGGCCTCACTAAGTTGGCCAGGCTGGCTTTGAACTTGAGACCCTTCTACCTCAGATTCCTGAGCCACTGGGACTACAGGTGGGTGCCACCGTGCCCGGGGAAAGACAAGATTTTAAGAAAAAGAAAAAATAATTTTTATTGCTTTGTTAGCAAAGGAGAAACACAGAGGACTACTTCTGGCCCAGAGTCTTTGATTGTCACCATAAGAGGGAACAGAGGGCTTCTGAAGAGGTGATTTAAAGGTACATGCGAGGTGGACCCTGTCCGAGTCACAATTCCCGTGTAGCCTTGGAAGAGGGCTGTTCCTTAGGACTTCTGGTGGCATCTCTGAGGTCTGGATCACTTCATTCCTGAGGTGTGTGGGCTTAAGGACAGAGAGCTTAGCCCAGGATGGGAAGAGAGGCATCGTTGCTCCCCAAGGTTGTTTCATTTATTTGCTTCCTGGTACCTAATTGTATTCATAGAAGCCAACTTCCGGGCGGGATGCAAATTAGAAAATCCAGCCACCCACCTGTCTTCATAGCTGAGCCCAGGGACTTTCTCCTAACTGCTGTACAGAGCGGGACAGAGCTGTTCAGGTTCCTTCTGGGAGTGGGAAAGTATGCTTGGTTGTGGACACAGCATTAGGGCTACATATTTTGGAAGAGTATTTCCCTCATCACAGCACAGGGGATGAAAGGGTCAAGTAACATATTTTGAGTCCTTTTTATGTAGCAGTTCTGTGTATGCTTGAGTCAAGATAGAAACTAAAACACAACAAAATAAAACAGATCCAGTGTTCCCTAGAGAAGAACCACCGTCTTGGGGCCCTTATCCATTTCCTCTTTTTTAAAAAAATTGAGACAGGGGTCTCCTTAAGTTGCACAGGCTGACCTTGAACTTGTGATCCTCCCAAGTAGCTGGGATTATAGGCATGTGCAACCACTTTCTGTTGCTCTTATCCATTTTCTTTTTTGGGTACTGGGGATTGAATGCAGGGGGGCTTAACCACTGAGCCACATCCCCAGCCCATTTAGCCCATTTTATTTTTCATTTTGAGCCAGGGTCTTGCTAAGTTGCCGAGGCTGGCTTGGGACTTGCCATTCTCCTATGGCCTTATGCATTTCCAAGAAGGATTTAGAAACCTGCAGCAAAACTTTCTATGCCTGGTTCCTGGCACGTGGGTGACCTAGGAGAGGTCCCTGCCTTCCCTTGTACCCCAGCCTAACCTTGTAGATGTCAAAAAAGCCAAAGAAGCCTGTGAGTCTCAGAACATATAGAACAGGGACATCCAGGGACAAGGGGAGGATGTGACCCCAGTGGGGAAGAAACCAGAGTGTGACAGAAGAGGTTTGTGCTACACAGTTGGGACAAAAAGGGACACAAGCTGCCCTCGCAGAGGGGAAGCCTGCTGCTCACCAAATGCCTCTGTGGTCATCTATCAGGCCTTCCTTGCAGTTGGGTTAGGGCCATGGGACTAGTTCTAGTGGATAGAATGTGCAGAAGTGAGTTCCTCCTGTTGTCTCTTCTACTCCTCTGAGACGGTGGAGATGCAGTAGGAAAGCAGTTCAGGTCATGGATGCCAAAGAGCAAGGAAAGTCGTCTGACTGAGTGAGAAACAAAGCTTTGTTGTTTGAACCACTGAAATTCCGAGGATTACTCGTCACTGCAGCATACCGTCACCTGTCCTAACCATTACATTACTGAGAGATCCAGAAATAGTCACAGAGATGGAGAATTTCAAAGTAAGCACAATAAAGAACTTCAAAGAGATGGCCTGATGCAGAGACAAGGCATTGTGAAGGAAAATGTGCTGGAGATACTGATTATATTAAAAAATACTGCTTAAATTAAACTTGACAGATGGTATATAAGTGGAAAAAAAAGTGAATGAATTTATATGCCAGGCCAATGATAAAGAATGTTGCTGTTTTTTTCTGTCTCATCAACAGCAGTGAGTGCATTATTTTATGTGACAAATATGGTAAATTTATAGATGAAGAATCAAGTAGTCAGCTGCCGTGTCAGCTCAGGAAACACTCCTAGAAGGTGAATTTCTGCTTCAGTCTAGTAAAGTAGTAGAATGTCCCAGAAAAGGAGTGAGAGATGAGTGAGTCCCTCCGGAGCACTGGAAAGGTTAATGAACTCGATTCTCTTTAAAATGAAGATCAGAGACAAGGGAAAGAAAGAAAAAAGTGAATAAATGTATATACCAGCTCTGCAATTAAGAGCATTACTGTTTCTATTATCTCACCAACAGCAGTAGCTGCATATTTTATGTCACAAATGTGGTAGGTGGTTAATTAGAAAATATAAAATTGTAGAAAGAAGGAAAACTAATGAAGAGTGATGGTATTGAACACTGCTCTTAGCTCTGGTAAACATCTGTTTTCTTGTCTATTGAGATACTTTTCCCAAACATATTTGGATATCTAATTTTATATTTTGCCATTTATCCTTAGAATTATAAGATGAGCATTTCATGCTGTTTTTACGGTCTTCTTAACACAACCTTAAATGGCTGCATAATATTTTATGGAGAACAGTACTTTATTTAACTATTCTTTTGTTAACCATTTGGGTTGTTTCCAGGTTTCCCCTGTAATAACAGCAAAGTAACAAACACCTTTAGGAGCAAAGATTTTTTTTTTCTGTATTACAGATTATTAGGCTAAAGAGCATAAATGTTTGCCAGACACAGTAGCACACACCTGTAATTTTAGCTACTTGGGAGGATTGCAAGTTCAAGGCCAGCTTGGGCAACTTAGCAAGACTCTGTTTCAAAATAAAAAGGGATTGGGGTACAACTCAGTGGTAGAACTGCTTATCTAGTGTGTGCAAGGCCTGGGGTTCAATCCCCAGCACTGCCAAATAAATTAATTAATTAAAAATAAACATTTGTAATACTTAAGACATTCGGTCTTTCTCTAAAAGGATCATAATCTTCTCACATATGTACTGTTGTCTCAAACTTTCAGCTTCTTTACTAAATTTAAATTTATTATACTTGTATTTAAAATGAAATAAAATAAGCGCTATTTAAATTACAGAAGTAATGCGTGATCATTGTAAATGTGTCAAGTTAAAAGTTATATTACCCCATCATGTTATTTCCCAAAGTAATTACCGTTTATAGTTTGTTGTATATTCTCCCAGATTTTTTGATATGCATAGACTGACATTTATTGCAAGCGATCATTGGTATTAAAAACACGCAGAGCATTTTGCATCTTGCTCTTTTTCGTTGATTGCTATGTCTGTGACATCTTGTCACACTGGCACATGTACATCCACCTCATTCTTTTTAATAGCTGCATGGTTTGAACACAGTACAATCTCGTTGTCCCATCTCCTTTGATGGACATTTGGGCTGCTTCCAAGTCTTCTCCTGTTACAATGCTGCCGCGAGAATTCTTGTGTCTACCGTTTATGTTTAATGAGGATTTACTGCGGCGAAAATGTGACTCTGAAAATAATCCCTGGCAAGATGCTTCTCTCTCCGTGTGCTGAAACATACAATATTTAAAATTTTAAGTTTGAATCGAGTCATTTCCATTAAAACCAGGTTAAAATCACAATGATCTTTTCCTCTTATATAGGAATGAATCCTCTTGCTCCAGATGGGACATAAAGCTCCTTAAATTGAAATTCATTGCATGAGGGCGCTGATGGCCCTCAACAGATGGAGGAACACTCTCATTTGGGCGGTTATGTAACTCGGCGATTATCATGGAACCCTCAGACAGCACCAGGCAGAAGGAGGATGGAGCGCAGCTGTGCAGCACAGGCAGGTGACCAGGCTGTGGGTCGCTCTTCCCGTCTTTTGTATTTATTGGCTAGTATTAATAAGACGGTCTGGGATCTGAGCAGTGGTCTGGTGTACTGACTAACCTTGGACACTCAGAAATCGGACATTGGGATGCCAGTTGGAATTCAGAGAGTTTCTTCTTAGGTAACCTTGAGGGTGCTCTCTCTGAAAAACCACATTTTCACCATGGTGCCAGACAATGCCTCTAGTAGAAGGATATGGTATTAATATTAATTCAGTAAATATTTATTGATAGGTGACAAGAACTGTTCTCAGTGCTAGGGATATGAGTGTAAATAAAATAGTTGAGGATCTATTTTTAGATTTCACAAAGGTGACCCTGTCATCTTTAGCTCAAAACAGTGAAGGGATCTCCTTGAGTTCAGTCAACCCCCACGGATTTAGCTTTTACACCTTGTATCTTCTCCCGGATGCAGGCTGATAGGCTGACACCTGGGCACAGGTATTAGCCAATCAAAAAGCCCTTTGAGCTGATCCATTCAATGAGATACTTTCCTCCTGCCCCACATTTTGGCTGCTTGGCTAAAGTTAGCATCTAGTTGCTCACACACACTCCTTCCTCCTCCCTTCCTCCCTCCTTCCCATCCTTCCCCCTGTAATAGTATCCAGAACAAAGATCTGGAACAGCAGTTGGTACATAGTAGGTACCAAATAGATTTTTTTGATTAAACTTCTACAAATATTTTTTTTGCCTAAATTTCAGACACTGGGATATCTTTGGGGGTATACAGGGATAAATGAAATACTATTCATACCTTCTAAGACCTAAGATCTAGCTAAGGGCAGACATAGCAAGAAAATGGTCTCAAAATAAAATATAAAAAGATTGGGGATGTAGTTCAGTGGTTAAGTGTCCCTGGGGCCCCCCCCATAAGAAACCCTTTATGATGTGCGCACATGCCTAGAGCGTACACCTCCACCTCCCCAGCGACAGCTACCACTACCATTCTCTTGTTCTATTCAATATACCCCAGGACTTTTAAATTTACTTAGAACTGGCAAGCCAGCCTGTGCTTTGGTGTGCGTGAGAGTACATTCTCTTCTCTTTCTGGTGGAGGCAGCCCTGATTCATGTTTTGGACTTGTTTGCAAAGTGGGCATAGATATTTTAGGACATAATTGAGATTTTTCTCATGGAAACCCACCCTCCTGTCTCTTTGTGCAGAAGTTTATAGCTGCGGAGAGAAAGTACCATTAAAAAATAATTGTGAAGATGCTGATTCCATGGCAACCGTGACAAGTGGACGTCTATAACGGTTTTGATGAGCTTAATTTCAGTGATGACAAGGACAAGTTGTATTATTTAGCAAATACCTTGACCTAATTTGATCACTTTTTTTTTTAAAACCTGCTCCCAGTTAAAGGCTGTAGTGGGACAGACAAATCAGAATCCATTTGGTTTTCAGGTCAGTAGCACAATCTCAACCACTATTTTCAGACAGATTTGATGCTATTTATTGTAAGATTACTAGGTATCCTAAACCTTCCTTCTTATATTTATGCATATTGGGAAAAATAGTGAATAAGGAAAAAAACCCCTTCTTGGATACTTCCTGTAGAATAACACTTGAATGTACCATAACGAATGGGTGAAATTTTAATTTCGCCTCAGGTCACTTTTAATGTTCCACCCGTAGATGGCAGCAAGTGACCAGTCTGCGGAGCCTCTGGGCCCTCCCGCCAGTCCTCAGCTGGTGGATCTGTTGTACAACCACCATCTCGGGCATGAAGGGAGAAAAGAGCGCAGTCTTCAGTCGTCTGAGATGTGGCCTTCTGGCCAGGTGTGGAGAACACTGTTCTGTTCGGATTCTTTTTTCTGAGTCTCAGCAAGATCTCCAGCAGCATCCAAGGACCGGCCATCCAGGGAGGGTGGGAGGCTCTGGGCTGCCCTGGATGGCTCGAGGTCTCCTGCTTGGACTCCTTTGCTCTGAGCATTATGAAATGAAAGTTCTCCTGAAGATCTGGCCTTGTGCATTTGGTCCCTGTGGGTTTGGGCTCTGTCTCTCTTATTTCCAACCTCCCAGCAAACTGCACCCTTGGGTGGCCTATTTCTCAAGTCCTGCACACCACGTTTCCCATGAAGTTGGAGGGTCCCCGTGCAGATGACTTTAAGCAGAATAACCTAGAGTAGGCAGAAGCGGGCTGATAGGTGGTGTGCATCGATTCCGTGCTGCTTTTCTGTCCAGGGCTGTGCCAAATACTTTTTATTTGCTCCTTCCCATGTCTTCACATTAGATGACATGAATTTGTTTGACCAATGAGGAGGTGGAAAGAAATTAATTTGTTCAAAGTCACCAGTTTAATCAGATTTGACAAGTTGAAGGAGGCTCCTTCTCAGGATGTGGTAAGATTTTGACCTTCTTGACTTGTATGTTGGATTACGGCGATTAATGCCAATGAGAAGCTTAAATTATGAGAATAACACCAAGGCAGCAGAAACTAAGAAAGACAAAATTATGACATTGGGGATGGGTGGGTGGTGTCCTTGGAAGACACTGGAATAAAAGGGTTGGCTTAGTGTTTCTAGGTTTTCTTTCTTTTTTTTTTTAATTTAATTTTTTTTCTTTTTTTATTTGTTCTTTTTAGATATACATGACAGAAGAGTGTAGTTGACATATTATACATACATGGAGTAAAACTTATTTAATTAGAATCCATTCTCATTGCTGTGCATAATGTGGAGTTACACTGGTTGTGCATTCACGTACGAGCAAAGGAATGTTATGTCAGATTCATTCTACTGTCTTTTCTATTCCCATCCCCCTTCCCTTCATTCCCCTTTGTCCACTGAACTTCTATTCCCTGCCCCCTACCCCTTACTGTGTGTTAGCATCTGTGTATCAGACAGAACATTCAACCTTTGGTTTTATTGTGGGGACTGGCTTATTTCACTTAGCATGAGTCTCCAGTTCCATCCATTTATTGGCCAATGCCATAATTTCATTGTTCTTTATGGCTGAGTAATATTCCATTGTGTATATATACGCCATATTTTCTTATCCATTCTTTTGTTGAAGGGCACCTAGCTTGGTTCCAGAGCTTAGCCATTGTGAATTGTGTTTCTAGCTTTTCATAGAAATGGAAGAGGCCTGGGATGTACGGGAGGTAAACAGAGACTTGGCTGAAGTGAGGTTGTGATATCCAACTGCCAGTTGCCCTTCATTGCTGTAGCATTAAGAACTTGCTAGCATGATCTTGTTGCCTGGACCAAGTTTTATTGTACTGAATTTTCAAACTCTCCTGGGAACCTAGGATCTGTGTCTACTATCAAAGTGTCTCTGGTGGTATAAGGCCTCTGGAAGCATCAGCAATAGGTAGAATCCCTAACTTACAAACAGACAGTTCATGCAGAGCCGTTCACCATCATCAAGGAAATGCAATCAAAGCTACGATGAGATACTACTTGGTACCAACAGGGACAGCCAGAATACAAAAGTCAGATCACAAAATTTTGTTGAGGATGTGGAAAAGTTGGAACTTTCGTACACCACTATTGGGAATGAAAGGCGATGTAGCCACTTTGGAAACCCAGTCTAATGGTTTCTCAAATGATCGAACATAGAGTTACCATAGAACCTGCAATCCCACTCCCAGGTTTAAGCCCAAGGGAAAGAAGATGTATGACCACACAAAAAATTTGCACATTCACGTTTATAGCAGCAGCATGAGTCACAGTAGCCAAAATATGGGAAATAACCAGGTGCCCATCAATTGATAAATGGGTATATCCATACAGTAGTGTTTGCAGTAAAAAGGTATGAGGTGCTGATTCATGTGACAATAGAGATGAACTTTGGAAACATTACGTTAAGGAAAAAAGACTGATCGCAAAAGATTGCATGTTGTGTCATTCTATTTATATGAAATATCTAGTAAGTAAATCTATAGAGACAAAAGGTTCGTGGTTGCCTAGGGTTAGGGGTAGGGTATGCAGGATTAGAAGGGTGAGAACTAAAGGGCTAGTTTCTTTCTTTTCTTTTTATCTTTTTGAAATATTTTTAGTTGTAGATGTACATAATACCTTTATTATATTTATTTATTTTTATATGATGCTGAGGATCGAACCCAGTGCGACACACGTGCTAGGCAAGCGCTTTACCACTGAGCTATAGCCCCAGCCCCCTAGTTTCTTTTCGATGTCCTAAAACTGTGGTACTGGTTGACTGAAATAAATATACTAAACCCCACTGAATTACATACATAAAGTGGGTGCATGGAATAGCCTGCAAATGACATCTAACAAAGTGGCTTTCTTTTCTTCCCTTTGTTTCTTTTCTTTCAGGATCCACCGTCTGCTCTAGTTACTTATGGAGAACTTACTTCTGTTCTAAACACTTTGCCTAGGTGAATTCTTAATCTTTAAGGCATTCTCACAGGGTAAGTGATTTAATTTTGATTATTTTACAGATAGGGAAATCAAGACACGGAGGGACGAAGGATCTTGCCCAAGGTTATTAAACTTGGCAGAGGATGCTTTAGAATCACCCCGGGAGAAATGAGAGGACCCCAGAATCTCTGCTCTTTTTTCTTTTGGTGGTGCTGGGGATTAGAACCCAGAGCCTTGTGCAAGCACTCTACCAACTGAGCTCTATCCCTAGCCCAGAATCTCTGCTCTTTATTGCAGGCCACACTGCTTAGAAGGGGTCACTGTGTGCAATCACCTGGTCAAATCCCCCCTTATTCTATATGTGGAAAAATAAGGCACACTTAGGGTGGTCTGGCACAGAGTCAAGTCTGTTGTTCTGATCCGGAGCTCTTTCCATCATATCACGTCACCTGGGTGCCACAGGGTTAGCCAGGGTGTTATGGCTCATTCCCATTGGTGAACAGCCAAACTCTGCCAGGACCATGCAGGACGTTTTATTACGTGGCCGATGAAGGGAGAAGGAGAGCTCACACTCTCCAGGCCACTTCTGCCCAGCAGGTCTGGGGCTGGGTTTTACTAGGGCTGGGTTGTACGGGGGTGTGGTAGATATGCCGTCAGCAGAGCTATTTATGGGAAGGGCAGATGATTTCCGGGAATCAGGATTCATTCTTCCTTAATTTGAGCTTAGTTGGTCTGGCAAGGCATGAGTGGGTGTATTTTTTCTTAATCATTCTGATGAGTCCGAGGTCTTCCGGAGTATCTACATGGTGTCTGGACCAGGGGGAGCTGGTCTGGAGTGCCCCTGCGTGGTTGGGAGCATGTGATAACGTGGGGGCCTGCAGCTGGGAGCAGGTGATTATCAGCACCCAGGTTTTAACTTTCACAAGCAAATGGTATCTGTAAGCAAACAGAGCTGACCGGACAGTAGTCTATCAGGATTTCAGGGTTCAGTCTGGTGCAAGGACACACCTGGAGCCGTCTGCATCCACAGGAGGCAGTTTTTGCTTCGAATTTGTGATTATCATTTTTGAATCTGGGGGCTGAGTGAAGTTGAAATGCCTAGGTGATGTTTGTGGTTGTGAAAAAGAAGAAAATGAAGGAGAAGACTAGAAAATTGGTTGGGGATTTGGGAGTTTGTAGAGGAAACAAGAAATAATGTGCAAGCCAAACCATGAAATATTGCCTATTTCATTCTTCATTATGTATTACCAGAAGATTTCAAGGGAACAAAATTTACAGAAAGATCTGGTTCAACCTAAAAGGGTTCTTTTCTTTATGAAAAATAATAGATTGAGTATGTCTTATCCAAAATGCTTGGAACTAGAACTGTTTTGGACTTTGAATTCTTTGTGTGTGTGTTAGGGATTGAACCCAGGGCCTTGTGCATGTGAGGCAAGCACTCTACCAACTGAGTTCTATCCCCAGCCTGACTTTGAATTTAAAAAAATTTTTTTTGTTTGTTCTTTTTAGTTATACATGACAGTAGAATGTATTTGGGCATATTGTATGTACATAGAGTATAACTTCTCATTCTTGTGGTTGTACACGATGTGGAGAAACACTGGTCATGTATTTACATATGAACATAGGGAAGTTATATCCAATTCATTCTACTGTCTTTGAGTTTGGATATTTTAAAATTTTGGAATATTTGCATATAGATTATGAGATTTTTGGGGAAGGAACCCAAGCTTAAGCAGGAAATTCATTTATGTTTCACATATACCTTATACACATGATCTGGAGGTAATTTCATAAAGTATATTTATTTTTTTAGGTACTGAGGACTGAACCAAGGGGTGATTTACCACTGAGCTACATCCCCAGTCCCCATCTTTTAAATTTTTTTTTTTTTAAATTTTGCGACAGGGTTTCATGAAGTTGCCAAGTCTGACCTCCAAACTTGCAATCCTCTTGCCTCAGCCTCCCAAATCATTGGGATTACAGGTGTGCATTACAGCATCCACCTCATGTAATATTCTTATCAATTTTGTGCATGAAACAGTTTCATGGTGTGGAACTTTGAACACGTGATCATGTTGGTGCTCTAAATTTTTCAGATTTGGGAGTGTTTTGGGTTTGGGTTTGGGGATAAAGGATGCCCAACCTATATTAGGTATTCCATATTCCATGTGTTTCGTTGTTAAATCTCATCAGGACGGGAGTGGGTAGCAGTCTCTGGAGACAGACGGGTAACAAAGCAATCCTTGACATCCACTAAATGTCTTTAGGTCCTGGAGAATCAAAAAAAGCCTTCGAAGTCAGCACAGGATCAGATTCTTCACCATTGCTACGTCTCCTTGTCTTTCCTGCATCATTCTGTATCCCTAAGTCAGACCTAGAGGGTCCTTCCACATCTCTGGGCTTCTCCTCCCCTTTACGGGACTGGCAGTTAGTTTGCCCCATGGTCTTCTGAGTTTTCTGGAGACTGAGCCCTCTGTCCATTCTGGCTGGAATTGCTCACTTGCTCAGCTCATTTCTACCGCTGTTCCTTGAATGGCTCCAGACAGGGCCCGGTTTCAAAAGATTTGTTTGTAGTCTCACCTGTGATTTGCAACCTTGAAGGTTCCCCTCAAGGGAATTTCTATCTCTGTGGGCGATGCGAGATGGCAAGGTGTTCAAAAGGACATTGAAGTGGGGGGGGGGGACGGGCAGCTGGGGGAGGAGCCAATCCAGGTGAAGCCAACAAAATAAATTTGAGATGAAGAAGAACCACCACCAGCCAGGGGACAAGGAGGCCTCCCGGGAAGCAGTAGCCAAAGATCAGTGACAGCTTCGGTGGGGACAGCAGGAAGCCGTGTCGGGTGGGTGTCTCAGTGTGAAGGAAAGCTCACGGCGATGCACAGATGGATGGGAGGGAATTCTCCCAGAAGTCAGGATAAGCCTCCGACCAGGTCCATGATTACGTGTTAGCCACTATTCGATTTATCCATCAACATGAAAAGAATAAACAGTGATGGTCTCTCAGCTTCATTGAGGTAAGTGTAAGGCCAATGTTTTCAGTGACTGTGTAGAAAAAAATATTTAGGACAATAAAATAAGCCTCAGCTTAAAGCAGGAGAAGAATTTTGGTCTTTTGGATTCGGCCTTTCACCTTTAATCCTTTGGATAATAACAATGGCAACAGGGGTGGCATTATCATGGAATTAGGTTTGGACTGATCTACGTAGAAAATTCTTCATTCACTCCTGTCTGTGACCTCTCAGTATTGGACTGGATGGAGAACACTATAGAGCCCAGGTGGGTCCAGAGGACGGCCTGCCCCACAACGTTTCTTTTCTTACTCTCAGAGCACCTCTCTCTCTTTCTCTCTCTCTCTCCCTCCCTCTCTCTCTCCCCCTCTCTCCCTCCCTCCCTCCCTCTCTCTCTCTCTCTCTCTCTTTCTCTCTCTTTCTCCCTCCCCCCTCTCTCTCCCCCACCCTCTCAGCTGGCAACATGCCCAGCTCTGGGGAGGATGTGATTGGCCTGGGCCAATCATAATTTGAGAATCACCCTTTGGCGACTGGCCCAGGGATGAAAGTGGACCCATTGAGTGTCCTGAGATGGAGCTGTTGAGGGATTCTGGAGGGAATGTTCCACCCCGATTACAAGGAGTAGCGTGATGAGAAATGCATTTGTTCACCTCCATCCTCCTGTTTGCATGGAATTGGAGTCATTGAGAAGGTTGCATTCGTGTCTGTCACTTTGTGCTTCCAATGGGGGCTTCTGCCGACAGAAGCAGAGCAAAGGGAAAGCAAGAGCCGGCCTTGGCTGAGATTGCTGGAGTTTCTGGAGTTGCCCACCTCTGCAGGTCTTGTTTTGTAAAACAGACTCTTACTATTTGGGTTACATTTAGCCCAAACTTTCCTTTGTTGGAGTTGAAAGCATCCTACCTTCTAGGCACGGTGGTACATGCCTGTAATCCCAGTGGCTCTGGAGGCTGAGGCAGGAGGATCGTGAGTTCCAAGCCAGCCTCAGCAACTTAATGAGGCCCTAAGTTACTCAGCGAGACCCCGTCTCTAAATAAAATGTGAAAAAGGGCTGGGGATGTGGCTCAGTGGTTCAGCACCCCTGGATTCAATCTCCAGTACCAAAGAAAACAAACGAGCAAAACACTCTCCTCTCTGACACGAGTACTTTAACACTCTCTGCCTCTGCCAACGTAAGAAGAGCTAGCATGTCCATTTGGGATGTATTCGGAGCATTGATCCCAGGTCCCCTGAGGCTGAGCTGGCTCTCCGATGCCCGGCATTTCAATCTTTTCCATCATCTGATTTTGTGCACACACAGTAGAGTTTTACAAATGAAGTCCCTGAAGAGAAAACCAAACCAAATTAAAAGTTTGCTTAAATAAATTGATCCTGTAAAATCCTTTTGGAGTAAAAGCTGACGAAACAAATGTGTCTCTAGGGCTGGGGGTTCAGAGGGTCGTGCAGGGCAAAGTCCAAGAGGGGAAAAAACCCACAGAAGAAACAACAGGAATGATTAAGGTCTGGTCAGCTTGCCACTCCAGAGCTGTGCTGGCTGCCTGTGGGAGCCCCTTCAGAGCAGTGAGGCAAGTCCCTTTCCAGGTCACGTTTAACCAGTCGGCACCTCTTCAGGTCGTCATCACCCAAACCCCCAGGCAACAATCGCACTTCCCCATCGATACAGAAATACCCAACAAACCCGGGACCTGCACTCTCATTTGAAGCCACGCAGAATTCCACAGCAATGACCTGGGAGGGGGTTCTGTGTGGAATGAGATGCTCTACGAATTAATTGAACTACTGCCATCGGAGGGCAAAACATGACGGTAGGGGCCAGGTCGGGTTCAAAGACAGGACACAAAACCCAGTGGTGTGGGAGTGTTTATTTTGGCACGTGCACAGACCACCGTACCACAAATGTAGGGTTGTGGCCTCTGCAGGAGAGACCCAAGGTTACGTGCCACCAGAGATACCCCATGAAAGAGATTCCATGCCACCAGAAGGGAGAGACACCGCTTCCTGGAAGTGCAGGCTTTGAAGGGAGCCTTGAAGGGTGGGTAGTTAGTGTTCAAATTTGGGAGAGTCCGAGAAAAAGGACACTCCAAGCAGAATAACATCATCATAGCAGAACACTGTATTTTAGTTTAGTTGTAGACAAGGCAGTGCATATTATAAGGGGCAAAACAAGTTAGTACCAGATGATAGAAAAAGAGTTGGGTAAGGTTGTTATTCCAGGCAACAGGGAGCCATGGAGTGTTCAGGAGCAGGGCATGACTTTAGGAAGATCGAGCCAGCACTAATGATGGGGATGACCAAAACCACACGTTCACTTGGGAAGAACTTGTGATGGTTTAGATAAAATATACGGAAGTCCTTACCTTGTATGTTAGTCAGTTTTCCATTCCTGTAACAAATACTTGAGATGAATCAACTTAGAGAGAGACAAGGTTTATTTTAACTCAGTTTGGGAGGTTTGGGTCCATGCCTCACTGGCTCTGTTGCTCTTGGGCCTTGGAGGCTGTACATCACCGTGGCAGAAGGAGAAAGCACTCACCTCATGGCCAGGAGGAGGGGGGAAAAGAAAAGGAGGAAGAGGAGGGCTGGGGTTCCATGGTCCCCTTCAAGGGCTCTCCCCAGGGACTAGAAGATCTTCCAGTAGGTCCCACAAAGTTCCCACCACCTTCCAACAGCACCGAGCTGGTGACTAAGTCATTAACCCATGGGCCTCTGGGGGACATCAGAACATATGGCATTAGGTTACAGAAATGACCTTGGGTTAGGGTTAGGGTGGATATAAATACAGATTGACAGAAGGCAGCAAATGACCCACAGTGTTCACACAGCCTGCAGGACCACGCGAGAGGCTGGGTGTCTTCCCAGCCTGAAGGTTTTGTTCCGTTGGAATCACACTGTTCTGTGCCAGGTCTTCCTGTCCAACAAGTCGCCTGAGAGCCCTGTGAGTTTCCCGTGTCCATTGGCTCCCACGCCGGGCAGCTGGAGGATTCCTGGCCCCGCACCTTCCCAGGGAAACTCTTCATGGATGAGGCTGATGACCGCATGGGTCTCGGTGACACTGGATATCACCCACGGGAGCCTGGACCGGGACCAGCAGGCCTCTTAACGTCCAGTACACTTCATTATTAATCACCTTAAGCTTACATACGTGTTAAGCTCCTTCAAAGGCAGCCTCATTAAGAACGTCAAAGAGCCTGCGGAAGGAAGGGGTGTATGCATGTGGGTGTGGGGGGTGGTCACCTCTGGATTCAAGTCCAGCTTCTCTGCTGGAGGACAAGGGTCCCCGAGGCCAGTGTGGCAATGGCAGGATCTATTGAGAATTTCAAGGGAAGGTAAAGTCCAGGAGGAAGCAGCGACTGATTCCGTGAGGTCCCGGAAAGCATTTTTCCGTGGCTGGGTTTTTATTAGCCTGGGTTCTTACCTTACCAAAGAGAGGTCCCTCACACGGGTGCATACAATTTGGTCCTTGCTACTTTCTTGATATCATTTTTTTGCCACCAGCTCATGAACACCCTGGATTTTGGCCCCGTGGCTCAAGTTCAAGCCTTTAGAACTTGAACTTGACAAGCTGACCCTGCATCTCAGTGCCCTGAGATTCTGCCTGGAATGACCTCCCTCCGACGGTGGCCTCCGGGACCAGTGTGAACACTATGTCTGGGGTACCTCTCAGGGCCCCGAGCATGCTTGGCTGACTGCCAGGGAGGACTCCACCCCTGAATTGCCCTTGATCCTCCCCCCCCCATCTTCTTCTCTGTCGCACCTTCCCTCAGGGCGGGGCCACCCTCTGGTTCATCTCTAGATCTCTGCCCTAGCCCCGAGGTTGCACAGGGAAGGGAGGCCGTGCCTAAAGAACAAACATTTTTAATTAGCTAATGATCATCAGCTGGGAGTGGATCTTTCTTCTGATGTATCTGTTCTCACATTGGCAAAATGGCGACTCCTTTTTTCCTTGTAGTTTTAAAAACATTTTAATTTAAGCGTTTTTCATAACATCATTTTATTTATTTTTTAATGTGGTGCTGAGGATCGAACCCAGTGCCTCATGCGTGCTAGGCGAGCGCTCTACCTCTGAGCCACAACTTTACCCCTTGCTGTATTGTTTAAAGCATTTTAATATAAGCATTTTTAAATAACATCATTCTATTTATTTATTTATTTATCTATTTATTTATTTATGGTGCTGAGGATCGAACCCAGTGCCTCACACGTGCTAGGCGAGCGCTCTACCACTGAGCCCCAGCCCCAGCCCCCTGTGTATTTTAGTTGGTGCATTATGGTTGGATATAATGGTGGGATTCCTTGTTCCATGTTCCTATAGGCACATAATATGACACACAGTGTGGCTGATGTCACTCCTCAGCACCTTCTCATTTCCTTCTCTTCTCCCTCCCCCAGTCCCTTTCCTCTGCTCTACTGACCACCCTGACCTGTGGCTCTTCTGATCAGAGGATGACGCGTTGGGCACCTCCCTGGCCTTCGGCCAAGCCCCTCTGCTGGTGTGGACTCCTGGCTGTGTTCTGGTCCAGCCCTCTTGTTGGTGAGGAAAAGAAACCATTCAAAGGAGACTGAAGAACAGAAAGAGTTATCACAGGGACATTATTTTACAGCACCCAATGGCAGGAAATAAGCCGTGACCAGCTCTCTCTGACCTGGAACTGTCCACTCCGCCCCTCACCAGGTGTTCACCGGGTGACATTGCTGTCCTACAGGCTGAGGGGTGAGCACCGGCAGGATGGGTGAGTCCCTATGGTCTGCGAGCTCAAAGTCTAGAACATGTGGCGGTGACAAGGACCACACGGGTGAGCAAATGGCCATCAAGAGGTGATATTCTGAAAGCCACCCAAGAGGATCATGTGGTCACAGGAAACTGGGTGCTCTCTCAGATTTCTTGTCAGGAGAGTTCTCTTTAAGAAGGTGACATCAGGGTGAAGATCCGAGAGGCACAAGGGGAGTCGGTCTTGTGAACTTGGGGACGAGCATCCCAGGAACAGAGGGGAGGACATGAATGCTCTTGATGTGTCCAAGGGACAGGAAGAAAGCCTGTGAGGTCCCTTTAGGACTCAGGGCCTCACGGGACTTTGGTCCTATCTCTCTGCAGTCACTTATCTTGCCTCTGCTCAGGGACAGCCTGACAGGTCACCCTAGCTGTGTGTGGTGACATCACGACTCTATCCGCTCCTGCCATCTGTCTGTCTCTGCCTTCAGTTGTGACAACCAGATTAGCCAGCTCCTGGCCCTCGACACAGAGTTGTCATCGCAGGCCAGAAACCCCAGGGGAGGCTGGGCCCTTCCTCGGCCATAGGTCCTCCTAAGTGCTGCTGTCATCTGCTCACTTCTCTTTTCTTCCGCGGCCACCTGTCCCTATCAGTCCAACTTGCAGTCATCTCTCACCTGAACTACTGAGCCAGTCTGCCCAGGGGTCCCCCCCCTAGTTTCATCTTGCTCCCCACAAACCCACCCTCCACATCATAGAATGGGCTTCAAAAGGCTGTTAATGGAGGGGAAGTTGGATGTGTACCCCAAAGTTCACTCTGGAAACTTATTCCCAGTGCAATGGCGTTGACAGGCGGGATCTTCAAGAAGCCATGGGGTCAGGAGGGCTCCCCGTTCACGAATGGACCAATGGCTCTGTGATGGGAGGGGAGTGCGGCCCCATCCCTCCTTCTCACGGTGTGCGCTCCTGCCCTTTTTCTTTACACCATGAGAAGATGCAGCCAGAAGGCCCACTGCCAGATGTGGGCCCAAGACTCTAGACTTCCCAGCCTCCAGAACTGTTAGAAATAAACCTCTGCTCCTTATCAATGACCCAGTCTCAGGTGTTCAGTTATAGTAGCACAGAATGGACCAAGACAGCCTTATTCATGGTGGTAATGGTGCATTTTGGGGGTGGACTATTCAGATTCCACCTCCTCTTTGGAACTTTGATACATCTCTGGGGGAACCCAAAGGGAAATGCTACGATTGAATGGCTTGGCTTTGTGATTGGTGCCAAGGCATCTAACCCACTGTAGGGGAGCCAATGCCAGTTTGCTCTTGTTAGTGTGGCCTTGAACTTGTGCTGGTTCCTATAACTGTTCTATTTCTCTTTTGGCCTCCTTTCTTTCCTTCAAGGACCACTTATCTGCACTACTATTATGGCCCATTGATGACTGTTGTGTTGAATAGAGATCTTGTTCTTCCTCAGATCTGCATCTACATCGGTTGAAATCCTCCCCGAGATCTCAATTAGGGTTGCTTGAGTTACAAATAAAAATAAAGGATACCTACTTAAACTTGAAATTCAGATAAACTGAGAATAATGTTTGGGTATCCGCATGCTCCACGGATTTGTGTCCTGTGTTTTTATCGGGTGACGCAACCCTGCTGTTTGCTATAGTCCTCCCCGCCCCAGTAAGCAGGGCTTGTTCCAGATCTGCCACACCTGGCTTCAGCTAGCAAGCCGGTGTCTGGGTGTTTCCTGTGATCTGTGCTCATCTAACAAAGCAAGGTACACTCTCTTCTGGGTGGCGAGGTGTCGCGGAAATGCTGCCGCGTACCTTTCCTTGTAAACATGCATGCTTCATCCATGGGGAGCCTGTCTGGTCATGAACCCTTGGCTTGCTTATTTTTGGAGGGGGGATTGAACTCAGGGGCATTTGACCACTGAGCCACATCCCCAGCCCTATCTTGTATTTTATTTAGAGACAGGGTCTCACTGAGTTGCTTAGCATCTCTCTGTTGCTAAGGCTGCTTTGAACTCATGATCCTCCTGCTTCAGCCCCCCAAGCCACTGGGATTACAGGAGTGCACCACAGCACCCAGCTTCTTGGCTTGCTTTTGATGATGTAGAATTCTTCATTTACAATGTTCAAAAGACCTAGTCACCAAGAGGGCTTTTAAAATAGTTTACTATTATAATGATGTGTACAACACACAATTTCCCTTTGATATTTCCTCTTGCCTCTTGCTCCAAGAGTATTACAGCATTAAAGGCTCCTATGAGCCTTTGATCAATGAGCTTTACTGAGTGATCCAATTCACATCGATGAAATCTTTATTGGAGATAAGAACAGGCCTCAACACCCTTATTTTGCAGGAAGGGAACTAGAAACAAACCATTTCCATCCTGCTAAGAGCTGATTTGCAGCTGTGTCAAGGATCAATAAGTAAATGAACTATGAATTTAGAACACATAATATTGGAACTAGTTCATATTCTGACACTTTTTTTTTTTTTTGCCGCAAAGATAAGCTAAGCTGTGAGCATGGGAAAGATTGGAGGGACCCTACAAAGAGATGTGAGCTTCTACTTACTCATCCAAAAACAGGAAACAGTATCCTCACGGCGATTCTCTGAACACATTTTCCAAGACAGCCAAAAGTTAATTTATTTAAAACAAATTGAATTGAACCAGATTGAAGTACATCAAAAGTTTACTCTAATGTGATCTGATCAATATCAAATTAATACTTTTGGCTGAGAGTTTGTGTTGGATTTCTCCATAGGGAGCTCTTGGCAGACAATTGTGATGTATTTGTTTCTTTAATTCTGTTTCCATGTCTTCTTCTCGTTGGCAAATAACATGCATATATTGCTAAATGGGCTGCACAATAAACACAAGGGGGTAATAAATGATGAGTAAGACCGCGCTTCTCAATCCCGTGGTCTTTTGGTTGTAGACTCGCCAGTTCTTTGAGGCCACATTTCTCAAACCAGTGGCAACCTTTCCCGTGCTGACGTTCTATGCCAGACAGGTGGTTTCGTGATGACCACTGTGCATTCCTGACAATATTTTCCTAATCCCTGCTTTAGCAGCAAGTAGATTTCACAATCTATTTTACCTTTGTGGGATGAATTGTAGAGAGCAGGCGTCTCTCTACAGTTCTATAGGCAGTTAAGGACTCTTGGCATTGATGAGAAAGCCGGATATCCTGTAGGTCATTTATTCCTAAGGCCATTAGGGCCTGCCATGGGCTTTTGGAAACAGAAACACCACACACAGACCTCATTTTGAATGAGGGGAAATTCTTGTTACTTGGATGAGTCTTTTATGTCTTTAAAGAGCTTCACTAGGACGAAGAAACTGAGAACATTAATGGGGCACCCATTGGGGTCTTTGAAAAAAAATGATTTAAATTGCCCTTTAGGGCCACAGGGAGTTCAGTCCAAGGGATCAACCTGCCTCCTTCAAGCAAGAATGTCCACACGTCTTAGAAGTGGTACATAAAGGAGAGTTTTTTTTTTTTTTTTCTGTCTCTTCTTGCAGGGATATGATACTCAGTTTTGCTTCTGAGAGCAGATTTGCTCAGGGCCTCAGGGAGACCAGTGGGAGGAGATGAATTTGTGAGTTTTAAATTTTTGATTTCTGGGGACTCTGCCTAGGGTATGCTTTTCATTTTCAACCCTTCTGAATGGCTGGAGCTGTTTTTTCCAGACAAATATAATTTTCTTTCCTATGAAGAAAACTAACTTTAGGACATAAACAAGTATTTTAAAATAAATTTTAAGACATCAACAGACCTTTAAAAATGCGTTTTGAATGTGTTCCTGTCGCCTCATTACACAGTGTCGGAAGATAACTAGGAGACAGGGGGTGTTAGGCACAGTAGCTTAATGAGGTTGTAATGAGAGAACATGGAAGCTTGCTTTCCCCCCTGCCTATTCTAAAATTCATAGCTCCATGGGTTAAAGCATATTTGGGCTGAAGCTTTCAAATAATTTAATGATATTTTTTGGGGATTTTTTTTCCTAGTTTTTGATTATGTTCCCTTTTATTAAATCTGTAGTGAGTAGATTAAGAGTGAGCAGGTGAGCTGGGCGAGGTGGCACACGCCTGTAATCCCAGCGGCTTCGGAGGCTGAGGCAGGAGGATTGTCAGTTCAAAGCCAGCCTCAGTAATGGCAAGGCACTAAGCAACTCAATGAGACCTTGACTCTAAATAAAATAAAATATAGTGCTGGGGATGTGGCTCAGTGGTCAAGTGCCCCTGAGTTCAATCTCTGGTACCTAAATTTCATAATTTTGCTTATAAATAATTGAACATTGTGACCTTGGACATAGTGTGCAACAAATATCAGCTATTATTGTGACTTAGGGAAAAAAAAATAAAACTTTAAGAGGACAAAAATCCAAATTATAGAACAGGAAAAATTTTATACAAATGCTTCAGTAGGGATGAATTATTTACTTTGCATATTAGGGTTCCATTATAATAAATTGGTGTAAACCATGTGATGAAATTTGCTTCATTAAACTTGGGAAATTTAATATTTATCAAATGAAATTATTATAAATACTGATATGGTAATTGAAAGTTTGGTTTATTTTGTTCACTTAAAATGGATCAGAATACTTTGACAACTCTATAACGTGTTGGAGGGAAAGGGAATAAAATTTTGCTGACTCAGTTACCATTGCAATGAGACCATTTAAAGAAAAAATATACTATCTACACAGTATCCTGAGATGAAAATTGGTAGAGTAAATAAAAGTCCCAACAAAGTCTAACAATAATAACTAAAATGTACTCAGCATTGTATATGATCGAGCAACCTAGAAATTTATGTACACGCATCTACCTATTTTTATAACAATTCAGTGAGGTGAGAGTGCCATGATGAACCCTATTTGATAGGTGAGGAAACTGAGGAACAGATGTACTAAATTGCTTGTGAGTGCTCACTTTGGAAGCACATATACTAAAATTGAAACAACACAAAGATTAATGTGGCTCCTATACAAGGGTGACATGCAAATTCTTGAAGCAGTCCATACTTCTGTAAAACTATAATGCACTAATAAAAATATTAAAATAACCTTCTTGAGAGTCATGTAGTCGATAAACAGTGGAGCAGAAATTCAGGCCAGGTAATCTGACTTCTGCACATACACTAAAATCTTTCTAAAATATAAGCCCGTGAGCTAATTTTGTGTGTTCTAGTTTTCTAATAACTAAAAATTATTCAACATAAATTGCCCTGTGATAGCATGTTTATGAATTGGGGAGCATTGATGAGGTAATTAATTTTAAGTAAAGGTTAAAAAGGTTAGCTAGCTTTATATTTGTTAACCATAGTTTACCATAAACACCAATTCTAGGGGCTGGGGTTGTGGCTCAGCAGTAGAGCGCTTGCCTCACACGTGCAAGGCCCTGGGTTCAATCCTCAGCACCACATAAAAATAAATAAACAAATAAAATAAAGTTATTGTGCCCAACTACATCTACAAAAAAACTTTTAAAAACCCACCAATTCTAAAACGGAGTTGTCCAATATGCCACATGTGATTCAAAATTTTCTTGTAATTTTTGTTAGAAAAATGACAAAAAATGTTAGAATTTTAATAATATATTTTACTTAACCTAACATATCCAAAATATTATTTCAATATGTAATCAATATAAATGTTTTAAGTGAGATATTATCATTTTAGTGAGATATATGTTATGGTTTTGCTGGGCACGGTGGCACACACCTGTAATCCCAGCAGCTCAGGAGGCTGAGACAAGAGGATTGCAAGTTCAAAGCCAACCTTAGCAACTAGCGAGGCGCTAAGCAACTCAGTGAGACCCTGTCTCTAATAAAATACAAAACTGGGCTGGGATGTGGCTTAGTGGTTGAGTGCCCCTGAGTTTGATCCCTTGTATCCCCCCACACCCAAAGTTACAGTTTTAAGTCTTCAAAATCTGGTGCGTATTTGGCACTTTTGAACATGTCAGTTCAGATTAGCTGGTGGCCACTTGGTAATTCACATATGGCTTGTGGCTATAGGATGGGACTATATGGCTCCAGACAATCTATTTCAATCTTATTTCCAACATGATGAGACTAAGAAAAACCAGTTAGCCATCCACACAGTAACTCCTAAGCTTCGGGAGTACCTTCATTTCAGTTAGCTAACTGGACAGAAAGCTAGTTGAATTGATTCTCTCCCCCCCCCACCCCCAGTAATGGGGTGCATTTTAGAACGACAGTTTCCTCACAGTCTTGTAATTTTGTCTAAGAGAAAGAATGGAAGCAGAACTTAAGATAAAGCTAAACCTTCTGGGCAAAAACAAGTGGGTAGAAGTACCCCTCACAGAAAAAGGTGAGTCCCTAAGGAACTCGCCAAGTGGGTATTCAATGCAGACTTTTCCAAACCTTCAGCATTTGAGGGCAGGGGTGGCCAACGCGATGGCCCTTCTCTCTTCTGGGTTCGGACTCCATTTAGGCATGAATATATAGGCCAATGAACATTATTATAAGGTAGCTTTGTTTTTGCTTCTTAATTGATACATTATTAATAATACTTGTTTTTTTAAAAAACAAGCTAAACAATAAAGAAATTGTAATATAGTCCTTACTCTAGTTAATAGGTAACCACCGCTTCTGTTTTGTCTTCCCCTCACTCACCCTCCCTCCTTCCTTCCGTCTCTCCTGTCTATTTTCATTCATCTCTCTCAGCTCATCTTGTGTCCCTGCAACAACACAACAGAGGCGGCGGCCTTTTTAAAAGAAAGAGGTTTATTTTGGCTCAGGGTTTTTGAGGCCCAAGAACATGGTGCTGGCATTAGCTTCTGGTGAGGGCCTCCTGTTGGATGGTACACATGGCAGAGCCTGTGCAAGAGGGATCACATGGTGGGAGAGGAAGCAAGGGAGTCAGGAAGGGCCAGGTTTGCTCTTCTATAACAGGCTCTTGCAGGAGCTAAGCCACCCTGTGAGACCTACTAGGCCCCTGAGACCAATGCCTAAGGGCAGTCACAGACCTGATCACCTCCTGCTAGGCCCCACCTCTCAAAGTTTCCAATGCATCTCACTGCATTGAATTGGGACCAAGTTCCCAGCAGTGACATTCATCAATGTTGTTAAATTGGGACCAAGCTTTTAGCAGTGACTTTTGGGGACAAACCTTTTCCAAACCATAGCACTATGTGTGTGTGTGTGTGTGTGTATTACACACACACATACATATATTTGATATATATACATATATATTTTATTTTTTTTACAGAATGGGATAATCCCACGATTGTTGTCTAAAACCCTCATTTTCTTTCAAGATTAAACCAATATATTTCTCTGTGTTTTATAGATTTTATTTTTTCAAATGAATACAAGGTAGTGCGTGTGCCTAATTTATTTGACCATATCACTATTGGTGGACATAGAACTTATTTCCAAGTTTTACTATTATGGAACTCTTGTAATGCACATCCTTGCCTATGTCTCATTACACATTTGTATATTTCTGTATAACAGGACTCTAGAATTGAGATAGTTGGGGGAAATGTACATGCATTTTGAATTTTGATGGGTACTGGCAAATCACTTAATGGCCTGCCAGAAAGACCCCTTTCTTTTGACTTCACCTCAAAATGCCAATATTCTCATTATAAGAAAGTGGGCCACCTTTTCTTTCACAAAACGGATCTTATGTTCATTAGTTAATGTGTGTGGCATCAGTTGGTAATCACATTGTCTTGCTTTGGGGCTTCTCAAATAGGTAGCAAGTCCAGAAGACACAGCTCTTCAGGGTTTTATTATGTTATTGATATTCCTTTGGTGAGTCACAGATACCAGAAAATAAATGCCAGGCTCCCAGGGGTTTGAAGGAAGACACCGTAGGTTTGGGATTCAGTAACTGATCTTTCTCGAGAAAACATAGTAGAGAGCGAGGACTCATTCACCCCAGGGTGGCTACCCTCTAGCTCTGTCCTTAGAGGAAGCAAGACCAGGGTCTCCTAGTACTTTCCCTTCCTCTTCCTCGTGGAGGATGCCTAGCCCGAGCCGAGATGCCCTCCCCTCCCCAGTGCCACTGCCTCCAGCGCACGGCCGGTCCTTGGCACAGAGTCACGGTGCTCGCGGTAGATGCTCAGCAGTCGCAGCCGGTCGCCAAGCAGAGTAGCAGCAGGAGATTCACGCTGCAGCCTGAAAGTTGCGCTTGAGCTTGTGGGTGACACCGTCTCCTGTTTACTACCGGAGCTGACGCCCGCGGCCGCTCTCCCGCGGAGCCCTCCAGGTCAGGGACCCGATCCCCGGCGACGCCCGGAGCGAGCGCGGGC
>NW_025999913.1:9959691-9995969 GCF_001458135.2 Marmota marmota marmota
GGCGGAGGGAGAGCTGGACTTTGTTAAGGGCACACGGGGCGCCTGAGGTCGTGGCTGTTGTTTCTGGAAGGTGTTGCACTTAGGCTTTAAGGAGCTGGAGGATGCCTGTGTTTTGATGTGCGGGGAAGCTGTGCAGAGCACCTGGGGAGGCAGGTAGCCAGCGGCGTTGGCATCAGTTTGTGAGCGCGGAGCTCCGGGATGCAGTTGCCAAGGGCGTCTGGGCACTGGCTCGGGAATTGCTCAAGTTCTGGGTACCCGCTCCTCTTCAGTGGCCCCAAGTCTTGCGGTCATTCCCGTGAGGTTTAGTTTGTTGCAGACCCAAAGGATAATTAATTAAGCATGAGATCGCGAAGACTTGCATTTTGGGTACCTAAGAATCACCTTACATGTGGTAATGTGAAAGAAAACATATTCTTTTTCAGAAATATTGCTTATGGATTTAGAAAGAAATTGCACAGATGTTAATATGATTTGTTTTAATTGGGGGGAAATGTCCTATTGATAACTGCAAAATGACCCAACTAGTGTAATTGTATAGCCAACTTAGAAAAAAATGTGTAAGTTGGAATAAGTCAGTTAGAGAACACTATATGGCAATGCAAGTAATTATATTTTTGCTAGAAGGCAGTTAATCAAAGGGTGGCATTGATCATTTTGAATTGCAGTTAAATTGATTAGAATTCTCGATATTACAGCAACTAGAGGTGTCAGCATAGAGTAATTATCTAATATTCCTTTTTCATCTTTTGGGATTTTAACACCTGTCAGCTTGCTGATTAGTAGGTTTCTAAGTTCATATTTGCTAGCAATTAAGTTATGCTACTTCATTAGAAGACTGTACTGGAAACTAATGGATTTAAGTTGCAACAATTTGCGGATCACTTCACAGTTGGGTTTGTTTTTAAACTGAATTTTACCTGCAGATTGATTCACAGATTCTCTGTTAAATACTCTTTGATGATGGTAATGAAATGGTACAGTGATTAAAATGAATTACTTCATTTTAATCGGTTTTGAGAAGATAACCAGGAGAGAAACTAAGCATTTTTCTCATTTAGGCATGAAAGGTGATCAGAATACTGAAGCCTAGGCATATTCTATAGAATCAGAATGTAGTTTATCTTTTTTTTAAAAAATTTATTTTTAATGGTAGTTGAACACAATCTTTATTTTATTTATTTATTTTTATATGGTGCTGAGGATCGAACCCAGGGCCTCGCACATGCGAGGTGAGCACTCTACTGCTGAGCCACAACCCCAGCCCCTAGTTTCATCTTTTGTACTAAAAAATTATTTTTGTGTTCTTTCTAAGGTACCAGGAGCACAGCCTTATTCAGATCTTTTTTAGCCAATCTGCATTCAAGTACAAGGACTCTGTACAGGCTTTCAGCCAGATGAAACCTGCCCTGAGTTCTAGCCTGAATATTTATGCTATGGCTTATACAATGAGCCCTGAAGAATGGATATCCAATGTTAATTTAGCACATTAAGGGCTCATATTTTGCTTTTCTGCCAGCTCACACAGGCACAAGGTTCCATATAGCTTTGCATCTTCAAAGGTGTATCATTTGCTGCCAAAAAATAAAGTCAGTAAACAGAAATAAACAGTCATGTATTGCAGGCACTGCTTTGTGGTCGTGGTTTAATTATGAAGCTCTGAAGCATGGGATGGAACTGTGTCAGTGCAGAGAGCAACAGTGATCAGGCATGCTGGTATGTGTTACGTATTCTGAGGTATGTGTAATCAGACAATAAGAGAGACATACTCTGATGTCCACAGTATCTTCCAGGAAATGCAAATGGAAAGAGTGCTTTAAGTCCACCATTTAGATCAGCAGCCTGGTGGAAGCAAGCAATGACCTCAGGTGTAAAACACAAGTCATTAGCTGTTTCACCGAAAGGTCAGTCTTCCTCTGTGTTTGTAGGCTTCAGAGTCTTCATTTTATGAAGTAAAACTGGTCTTAGTCTTTGGCATAAGTTGTAAAATACAGTCTGATAATTGTTACCATACTCATGATGTTATCTGAAGAATCCTGGGATTTAATCTATAAAGCATATTCAAAGACAGAAAATAAGGAGTATTCTTTAATTTTGGATTACCACGATATTTGTGCTTTGGAAAGGCAGTTGTTTGTTACCACATAAGCCTGCACGGGCAGCTAAAGCCACTGAAGCTGCTATTTGCTGTTTCTGGGTCAACATTCTCTTGCAATTTCTAGTTGCACTGTGATAACATGATTGCTGGTTGGTGATTTAGCCTCTAGTGTAATGTGTTATAGCATTTATAAAAGCACATTTGTGAAGGATAATAGTTTTTTAATGATTTCTTCATTACCAAAACACTTAGGTTGAGATTTGTGGCTGGGGAGAAGAATGGGACCCTGAGACCACAAGGAAAACTGCTATAAATATAAGGTATTGTTAACTGACCTGCTGTGCACAGTGGGTATTGATCATAACCACTGTGCTGAGAAAAGGCACGGAGACACATGCATGGTGACAGGATGTGGTGTTTAGTGGCATGGATTATTAATAATGATTGATGGAGGTGGAGAAACTATTGCACGGTCCATTTTTTGTGCTCTCAATTAAAGTGAAGATGTCTCAAGCCATTTTACAAACCACAAGTGCTTAGGGAAAATGTATGCGTTCGTCTTTTAGTGACATAAACATAGTTCAAGGTAGATAATTGATTCTATTATCTGCCAGTTCTTTGTGGCAGTTACATAGTGTGGTTTTGGACACCAGTCAAATGTGGACCAAGTGTTTCCTTCTAATCTTTCCCATTACCTGATGGAAGTCATCAGAGCTTCTGTGGATGAGGACTTACTTGTTTCCTAGCTATGGTTATTTCTTTAATTTTATGTATAACTCATTATGTACAATACCTACTCAAAATTTCTCCTGTGGTTTAGTTTGTAGCCTTTTTTTTAAAAGGGGAAAAGTGACCAGTTCATTTTCCTAGTGTTCCTTAAGAATGTTTATATTCTTAGTCCTTATTTTTAAAAACGTGATTTGGTTACTTTGTAATTCAACCAGACAAATATTTGAAACTTAGATAATGTGTAATTGCGTGCATTAAAAACATACCGTAATCCTTACATCTCACATTTTGAACTTTTACAGAGATGGCATGGTGGATAGAGAAATTTGGGATCCTGCTGGGTGATGGATGGCTCATTTCCCTGGGTCTTGAGCTGGATCCCTGCTTCTTCCCTTACAGGCATTTGAAAATGAAAACCCCCAAGGACTAAGAGGTGGGGGCTTCAGTGAGCTAAAAGGTGTTTCAGAGGAGGTTGGTACATACTGAGAGCGTGCGGGGCGCTGTGGTGCAGTGGTCAAGGGCAGGGAGGAAGAGGGCCTCCATAGCTCTGATGTTCGCTTTAACACAGTCTGGGCCAGATTCCCAGGCCCTTAACCATGGTTTGTTTACCTAGTGGCAGTTTTGGAAGTGGTCACTTCCTACCACAGGGATGCTGGTCCTGCTCACTAACCGTCACCTTTCCTTGGACTAACTAGGTGTGACTCCTTGGCATTGCTGGTCAAGTATACTTTGAATGTTGTAAACCACAAATGAAGGCCCCAGAACAAGGGTTTTCTTGTGAGGGTCATGTAACCTGATTGTCAGGTACATGACTTAGATAATTGGAACAATAATGGACTATAAAACAGAACCAGGTGTTTGTCTAGCATGTTTGAGGTATTTGACTGGGGGTTTGTGCTCTTGAGTACTATGAGACCTGCGGTCTTCCTGCCCTTACACCTAAGTCATTCAAGGCAGGCCTGGCCTCGAGCACAGTTTGATCACTACGTGATGTGCCAAGTAGTTTTACTGAAGAAGAGATGTTTACTTAAGCTCTGGATTATAAATCTACAGTAAAAGGTTTCTGTGTGCTTTTTTCTGGCATTTTTTCTTGTTATGTATTGGTTTCCTGAGACTCACAGTCATTTTGATTTCCATCTTTTTTTTAATGGATCAGTCAAGCAATCATTTCAGTCCCTGTGGGCCAGGCACTGTGCTAAGTACTTCACAGACATTAACTCATTTAGCCTCTCAATTAACCCTATGAGGTAGACACTGTTGTGATAACAAGTTTGCTCTCTCTCTCTCTGTTACGTTGACCTAAAGGTACACGAAATATACCAGAATCCTTTCTTATGTCAAGCAATGTAGCAAGCTATATTTCCTGTTCACTGATGTACTAAGTATAGAAATAATGGCACTCATTATTATACTTAGGATTTTTTTCTTCTTCTTATTTTATGTCTTTTTAATATAAAGAAAAAAACCCCAAAATCATAGAACATGGCAGATTTCTTGTACATATGTGACATGTACCAGTATTCTTTTCTGTACATACAAATTAGAATAATTTACAAAAAAACATACCTCTCAAGGCAGTAGGCTGGTCATTTATTATGTATACTCATATATGTTGGAAGTGTCTGTCCATTTGTGTTACCTAGTGGGGCCATCCTCTCTCTGGGCTCACCTGTTCTTTCCTTGGCTACCTCTGACCTGTCCCAAGAACTGATATTTCTTTCTTCCCCTCTCCCTCTTTCAGTGGAACTCTGGGCATGTCCTCTTTAGAAATAACTTTTCAGGTTGTATTAAAAAAAATGCATGTACCTATTTTTTGTGCTTAGATTATAAACACTCAAGAACAACTGTCTGACTTATTTCTAGTACCAAAGATAAGGTGGACACACATGTGGTCTTCTAAATTGCATACTTAAAGGATGCTTTTATGTCATGAAAAATCATTATGTTTTTGTCAAATTCCAAAGTCAATATTGTTTTAGAGTCTAAGGAAACTGGCTCAAGTTCCTTCCAATATTATTGCTTCAGTTACTTAAATGTCAAAATGTATCATGATGACACTATAAATTTATTTAGATTTTTAGTTATTTGAAACATAACATTAGAAATCAAACATCAGTTGTGTTTCAACTTGTTTCACTTTTGATGCTCATGTCTTAAAAGGTTATAACTAAAAAATATAAAAAACTCTGGTTGGCTTAATTTTATTAACAGTTATGATTAAGCTTTCGATTATTCTAGCCAAAGAGAGCAGAAAATGGATCTTTCAAAATAATTTACACCTGTCTTTTTAATGTTCTTGGTGTTTTATCTAGTACCTCCTATCTGTTCCCTCCCCTGCCCCCCTCAAAAAAACAACACATATTCTCACAGTCTCCATAGAAGAATGATTAAGCATTTTAATTTCAGGGGCTTTTCTTATTTGAGCTATATAAAAAGTGGGTTAAATAATAGGTGTCTATAAAAGCAAGTAACTCAGCATAGTTCTGTTGTTTCTTTTAATGATATTGTAATAGCTTCTGTTTATTGAGCATTTACTTGGTTCCAGACCCTATTAAGTATGCTGTATAATCTATCTCTTTTGATCATCACAATAACTCGTTTCCTCATCTATAAAATGCTAATAAATAGCTTATCCAAGACTGCATAAAACTGGCAAATGTAAAAACATGATTTGTGTGGATGAAGCACAATCTGCAGATGACTCTGATAGCTTTGTTAATCACCATCAGACCAAGAAGGCTTGCCTGCTGCAGTGGAGACACTTTTGTAAGGGTGTGTGCTTTGGAAAGGCGCAGCCTGGGACTGCCTGGTGGGTGGATTGGAAAGGCAAGCCTGCTTCTCAGGAGTTAAGAAGCAGAGACCACCCTGTATACTGCCTGCTGCAGATGTGGGTTGGGTTGGGGGTAGAAGCGGGGAGGGAACCCTTATCAAGTTATTTTTCAAATTGAAAACAAAATTTAGTGGACTTATCTTGTGTCCCCTGAATTGGCCTTATTTTATGCTGTGTCCTGGATTGGGAATGAACATGGAACAGGGATATGTGAGGGGCAAGAGATGAAAAGAAACGAAATGAAAGGAACTCAGTAAATGGAACACAGGCTGGACTCCCGGGAGGGTCAGGGCAGCATGCTCTCTGGGACACTGCAGTTCCTTGCCTTAGGAGGCTGCAGGTCTGGAGCTCCGGGTCAGGGACAAGGTGAGAAGCCTTGAAAGCTGTTTTTATTTGGGTCATTCCGGCACAACATGGGGTTTCCCTGGAATTCCTTTCTTGGTAACTACTGGGGGAAAAAAGTCGAACAAGAGACTTTTAGTTGAAATCTTCACAGCATGGAAAAACTTGGTTCATGAACACCTAGTTATTTTTGTCACTGGGAGTCTTTTTCATGTTCAAGGACAATTGAGAAGCCAGACAGCCTGGATTTGAATACTGGGTCAGCCACCTTTTAGCTCGACGACCTTGGGGCAGTTTAATCTCTGCGCCTTCATTCATGATTGGATGGACTGAATGCTTATGCTCTCCCTACATCAGCATGCTGAAATCCTCACCCCCAGTGTTTTAGTCAGCTTTTCTGATGCTGCAGCTAAAAGATCTGACCAGAACAATTGTAGGGGAGGAAGAGTTTATTTGAGGGCTCATGGTTTCAGAGTTCTAAGTGCATGGGGACCGGCTCCATTCCTCACGGCTCGAGTGAGGCAGGACATTGTGGCAGAAGAGTGTGGCGGGGAAGCAGCTCATGTGCTGATCAGAAGGCAGAGAGAGGGGCTGGGGATGTGGCACAAGCGGTAGCGCGCTCGCCTGGCATGCGTGCGGCCCGGGTTCAATCCTCAGCACCACATACCAACAAAGATGTTGTGTCTGCCAAATAAATAAATAATTAAATATTTAAAAAAAAAAAAAAAAAAAAGAAGGCAGAGAGAGGGACCTCTGCTCCACCAGATCCAAACACCTACTTCAAGCCACGCCCCCAGTCCCTCCTCCCCCAGCCACCTCCACCCTTCAGTTACCACTGCTGATCCTGTTGTGGGGTTAAGTCACTGGTTGGTAGGACTCTCACAACCCAGTGGTTTCTCCTCCGATCCTTCTTGTACTGTCTCACACGTGAGCTTTTGGGGGACACCTCACCTCCAGACCATGACACACACACTGGTGGTGTTAGCAAGTGAGATCTTTGGGAGGTGACTAGGTCATGACAGTCCTCATAAGAGACCCCAGAGAGTCAGCTGACTCCTTCTTCTGTGTGAGGACCCACTGGTCAGGTGCCATTTATGGACCAGGAATCGGGTTCTCACCAGGCACTGAATCTGCCCGTACTTTGGGCTTGGACTTCTAGCTGACAGAACCATGGGCAGAAAATTTTTGGTGTTTTTATGGTATCCAGTTTGTGGTATTTTATTATCGCAATCCCAACATTCTATCTGTAAAATGGGGAGAATAATATTTACCTTACTCAGTTGTTGTAGGAGTAAATGAATTAATATTGGTAAAGTACATGATTATTAGTGAAATTAAGGGTAAGTTTTATGCACAGAAAAAGTTAATACTTAATTTTTACAGGTACAAAGAAAAATCCAATTTTCTTTAGGTCTTTAAGTTTAGCTTACATGTCTTGCCATTCTTTTTATATACCTGGTAAATATGAATATCACCATCACTTTTTCTTTGACTAATCTCTTATTCAAATGGAACAGATTTAATTCCTCAAATGATCAGTTTAATTTATAAACTTAGTTAAATTTAAACCCTTAAATATTTTAAATTGCAAATGTAAATTTGATATATTTGATTTTTCCATTTGAAAAATCAGGTTAATATTGGGCAGATTTATGACTCAAATATTAATAAAACCTTCTCAAATATTAGCTCAAATTACTTTGCATATTCCATCATTTATGAAATTAATATTGTCTAGACACAATCATATACACATAAGCATCTCAATCTAAATAAATCATGTCTACCTACAACCCATCACACATTTTAAATTAAAATCACAAGACTAATCTGTCAGGGTAATGTCAGGTTCTCTTAAACATAAAAAATATGACAACCATTCATAGACTGTACAGTTGATATAATTCTAAACTTTTCTAAAAAGCATTAGCATGCATCTGATTTTTTTCTATATTCTAAATGAATTCTACTTCTCTAAATTGGGAAGTCATTTACCCACTAGAAGGAGGCTGATCATCTCAGGGGATCTGAACGTACCAGTCCAGGTTACCTTTAGTTATCAGACTATTCCATATTGATTTTTTTTTTTTTCGAGAGAGAATTAATATTTATTTTTTAGTTTTCAGCACAACATCTTTGTTTGTATGTGGTGCTGAGGATCGAACCCGGGCCGCACGCATGCCAGGCGAGCGCGCTACCGCTTGAGCCACATCCCCAGCCCCTCCATATTGATTTGAAGTTGTGCCTTGACTGTTTTTTATTAAGATCTGGTTGCTCATTGATCACAGATTTAAGGCTCGAATGCTGCACTTGGGTTGCATACATGGTGAATAATTCTCCTGACATTGATGGACAGGCTTGGCCCTTCTGTGGTCGCCATAACAACAGACAACCCCAAACCATGTTTTCAGATAGTATTGGAGTTGTCTAATATGTGATTTTAAATTTTGGGTAGACATGTTAAAAAAAGTAAAAAAAAATAATTTTATTTAACCCTGCATATCCAAAATATCATTATAATTTTAATATGTAGTCAGTATAAAAATTATTAATGAGCTAATCAGCTTTCTTTTTTTATTTGCACAGTCTTGAAAATCTGGTGTATGTTTTACACTTACAGAACATCTCAATTTGGATGTTAAGTTTCCAGCAGTTAAAATGAGATGTAGTTATACCAAAACAGCAACATTGCATTTGGAGGAAAAATGTTTTACATGTCTTGAGTTTCTAATTTTAAGTTAATTGAAATTCAATAAAATTAAAATTGCAGCTCCTCAGCTGCACACGCCGCAGGTCAGGAGCCCAGTGGCTGGAGTAGCTGGTAGGGGCCGTGTTGAGTAGTGAGGCCCTAGGCGCTCGGCCACGGGCTGTGCCCCACCACTGCTTCAGATGTCGTCTTCCACTCAGTTCCATAGTGGCTTCAGTGACATCTGATTGATTTCAAAGTCATTTTACTGTTATTTCGTCAGATCCACATATTCCAGACCTTTGCTTGGTTTTTGGAAGATGTCTCCAATGGTTCTTTTATTTGCTTCCAGCGGTTGGCAGTAGTTGTGGGAGTGCAGTGGGTAAGCGTATGCCATCTGTTTCATGAGTGGTTTGACTTTGAGACAGGACTGTCAGGACTTCAGTGTCATCTGTGTGTGAGCTCAAATGCTGATGGGCAGTCCCGGTCCACTTTCCTACTCTGTTCCGGGTTTGTTATCCTTCCTAACCGTCTCTTACCTTCCTTTCTCTCCTGAGATTTATACCCTCCTTCCCCCTCGCCCTCTGCAGATGATCTTGTTCTAGAGAACTTCAGGCATCTACAATATGTCGGTCACCCCACCTGCTTCTGAGCCCATTCACACCACCATCTCTCATGGGACCGGACGTGGCTGAGTTCTTCTCTGCTGCCACCTCCTCTACCCACTTGTACCTTGTGCAGCTTCCCTTCTTGCCCATTAATGAGCACTGGTCCTTGTGCTCCCAACTACGGCGTCATTTCCATTGGTTTCCAACTGCAGCCTTACAAGCTACATTGTTGCCCATCTTGAAAAACAACACTGTACACCCCATTTTCTTTATCCACTCATCTGATGATGGACCCCTAGGCTGGTTCCATAGTTCGCTGTTGTGAACTGTGTTGCTATGAACATGGGTGTGCATGTGTCACTAGAGTATGATCACTTTAATTCTTCAGGATAAATACAGCTAAATAAATAATAGCTGGGTCTCAAGGTGGTTTCGCGTCTAGTCTTTTGAGGAAACTCCAAACTGATTTCCAGAGTGTTGTACTGATTTGCAGTTCCATCAAGAACACAAGAATGTTCCTTTTCTCCATCCTCTCCAGCATTTACTATTATGTGTCTTCTTGATGGCTGCCATTCTGACTGGTATGAGATGAACCCTCAGTGTAGGTTTGATTTGCCTTTCCCTAATTGCTAATGATGTCCAACATTTTTTTTTCATTTATTTGTTGGTCATTTGTCTTTCGTCTTTTGAGAAAGTGTCTGTTCAATTCATTTGCCGATTTATTCATTGGGTTATTTGGTTTTTGACATCAAGGTTTTTGAGTTCTTATATATTCTAGACATTAGTCCTCTGTCAGAAGACTGGCTAGCCAAGATTTCTCTCCCATTCTGTGGGTTCTCTCTTCACATTCCTAATTGTTTCCTTTGATGCAGAAGCTTTTCAGTTTGATGCCATCCCATTTATTAACTCTTGGCATTATTTCCTGAGATTTGGGGTCCTATTGAGAAAGTCATTGCCTGTGCATTTTTGCTGGTGACGCCTACATTTTTGTTCAGCTTTTGCGCCATTTCTCTGCTCTCCTTTATAGTAGTACTTGCAGCTAAGCGTTCGTACCCCCTTCTCTGCTGCCAGGGCTTTGGAGTGACCTCTTCCTTGATGTAGCCAGGATCAGGTCCCAGTCTTCATCTTACCAGCCTTTTAGTAACATTTCACAGTTAGTCAATTCCTTTTCGAAAGATTTTCTTCACCCGGTGTATCATTAGATTGCCTTAGTAGGGATGGGTTACAAATCACCTTTGCACTCGGTGGCTCACATTGAGTCCACTGCTTGTGTGTCACAGGTCCGCTGCATTTCTGTGGATCTGGGTGAGCTTGGCTGAGTGGCTCTGCTCCAGGCTGTGTTTCTCTGGCACTGACTCCAAGCTGTGGGCTGCTCCTTAGTATCTGTTCTGGGACTCAGGGTGAAAGGACCTTTGTCACTCTGTGAATGCGCCTCTCATGGCAGGTTATTGGGGGAAAGGTAAAGTCAGATCCGCAGGCACCTAGGAGTCTTCTTTCATCTGCCACATACACGCCCTCTGGGCCTGATGGGGTGGCAGGCACCTTCCCTCCACCTCTGGGAAAGGAGGGGAGCAAGTATCTGCTGAAGAATAACTTGGTGCGTCACACTTGGCCGCCAGGACACCTGCCTGTCTTGATTCTCTGCCCACTTCCCTGCTTCTCTGCTGTGCCCTTGGCTGGTTCCTCCAGATCTTGAAAACACTGCAGTGCCTGGAGTCCAGGCTTTGGGCCCTTTCTTTGTCTGCCCCTGTTTCCTAGTAATTTCATCTTGTCCCATGACTTTAATATGCTGATGAATATCAAATTTTAATTTCCAGTCTAACGCTCTTCCCTTAATTCCACACCCATGTCCACCCACATGTCTAAGTGGACGTCTCCTCAACACACAGAGAAACCAACCGCTGACTCCCCGTGATGATGCACTGCTCTTCCTCCCAGTCTCGCCCAGGTCAGCAGGTGCAGCGTCCTTCTTTCTGTGGCTTAGGCCGTGACTTGGGAGTGTTCCTTGACGGCTCTGCTGCTCCCACGCTTCAATGGATGCCCGTTTGTCGACTCTGCCTGCGAATGGATCTTTTCTCACCACCTCCACCTCTGCTACCCAAGTGCCATCTACCACGGATTCCCTTTTATTTTACGGCAGGTACCTTCTAACTGGTCTCCCACCTGACCTTGACTCCTGTAGTCTGTTTTCCAGGACAATCTTTTTGAAACTTAAATCAGATACTACTTATTTGCTCAAAAGGCTCCAAGGCCAAAAGAAAGCAGAGGTTGGAGATGAGGGCACGGGCATAATTTGGTTTATATTTGAGAAGTATTTTTCCAGGTAGAGAATGAATAGTAAAGGCTCGAGAGTGGGGGCAGGAGGCTTGCTAGCAGCTGGGGGGATTGTGCTATTGCAGTTGCAGTTTTACATTGACTTATGTGATTTTTTGTTTGATATTGTCCTCACTGGACTGTGAGACAGTGTCTGTTTTGCTTGATATTAAATTCCCAGGGTTAAGTCCAGAGCCTGGCTCCATGGGGTCCTTCACCTGGTCCTTGCTTGACTATGTAAGTATTGTAAGGAAAGCAGGGAAGGAGATAGGGTCCCTGTATATTGATCTAACTCTCCATCCTGTGCTTTCCTTAGGTCACACATGGAAGATGGATGTGTGTCTCATGGCCAGATAACATTATTACTATAGCTAGTAGGAAAGTCAGAACATCAAGGCCTTTATTCAGATAGTCAGATTAGCGTTCTCTAAGTCCTTCACTCCGATTCTGACCGTGAGCCGCTGCAAACCACGTATTGATAAGTGGAAGGTGTTTTCATGGGAAGTCAATCAGAACATCTGATTGTGAAAAAGGATAACATGGCAGTGACGACCTGTGACATCACCAACACCATTGGAATTGTTATGATCTCTTAGTCATGATAATGTCTGGGAAGAAAAGTTACTGAGCATATCTTACACTGAACACATATAAAAGATGTTTTAGAACATTTAATATTTTAAAAGTAAGACATCTTTTGGTGATTCCTTTCGGGTAGACCTCATTCACGGTAATGGGGCATTAGAGACAGACCATGCTGTTGACTGATGCAGTTTTGGTAAGAAACCAGCAACATGACAAATTAAATCTTTTCCCTTTCCCTTTCTCTATAGACAATGACGGAAGAGTTTCAGATTTTCAAAGAATTCCTGTTTCAATAGCGGGACCAATAATTAGGAGAAGCTTAAAGCATTTTAGAGTTTAGAATTATATGTGGACTGAAATTTAATTATTCTTTGGCCCGTAGGAAATTTAAATGGCTTGATTATTAAGCTCTAGTCATGGTCAGTTTTTCTGCCAAAGAAAGTCAGCTTAAAAACAGGAGAATTTAGACAGCTTGTGTAAAAATCTCATATTGTAGAGGAGGAAGTTTCTTAGCTCAGTGTGTTCGGAACTCTTCTGACTTCATGCTTTATGTTTTCAGTTAACAGTGACTGAGTCGCTGTTGTGTGTCCGGCCTTGTGCTAGGCACTAGTGATCCAAAGAAGGATCAACCAGATGTGACCCACCGCCTGGAGCTGAAAGGTGTAGAGGTTACAGACAGCCATCTGGTCTCATGTGCTGGGGTGGTCACGCGATGACTGTGGGAACCTGCATGAAGGTTGGCTTGGGAATGATGACTATCTGTGCTGAACACAGGAGGACCTCGCAAACCGACAGCTCTGGGTCGAGCTGGGTGGGAAGGAGGTAGAAGAGGTAGGAAGAGGGGTCTGTGTTTATTAAAGGCCAGAATCTATTCTGTAGCCTGTGGCTTCTCCTGGTGAGTAGGAAGTGCTGGGGAGGGATGGCGGGAGGGGAGGAGAAGGGAGCGGAGGGAGATGTTGCTGTCAGGTTGGCATAGGCCAGCTCAGGAGAGATTAAGGTGACTAAAGCAGGGGAGGGGCTGGGGCTGTGGTACAGAGCTTGCCTCTCACGCATGAGGCCCTGGGTTTGATCCTCAGCACCACATAAAAATAAATAAATAAAAATAAAGATATTGTGTCCATCTACAACTAGGAAAAAAAGTTAAAAAAAAAAGCGACTGGATTTGAGTCTTAGGAAAACCTCTGCGTGCAGACTTCAAAATCACCTTTTTTTTTTTTAAACTTTTTTTTAGTTGTAGATGAACACAGTACCTTTTATTTATTTTTATGCAGTGCTGAGGATTAAACCCAGCTCCTCACCCGTGCTAGGGAAACACTTTACCAGCGAGCTACACTTCCAGTCCCGCAAATCACATTCTTTATCTGTTTTGCTCTGTGCATCATGTGTAGGCATAAGAAAGCATTACTATTATTTTTAGTTAAATTTTGATTTTGGAGGTTAACATACATATAGAAAAATTCACAACTCATAAGGGTAGGGCTTTTGTGTATTTTCAAAGTAAAGCCCCTATGTAACCCACATGGAAACCAGAAAATCACCACCCCCAGATCCTTCCTTTGCCTCTTTCAATCATTACCTGCCTTCAAAAGTTTCCTTACAAGCTGAATTCTAGACTGTATTTACTTGTTTTTGGAACTTTATACAAATGTACTTTATACAGCATGTACTTTTTTGTGCATGCATATGACGTCTTTCACAAACCATTTGCTTGGGACATCCACCCATGCACTACTGATGTAGTAATAGTGGGGTTTTTTGGTCTCTCTCATCTTGGCATAGTAGTATCCCACAGTTGCATACATCAACGTTTTAAAAATCCATTTACTGTTGATAGACATTTGAGTGGTTCCAGTTTTTCTCTATTATAGAATGCTCTTGCGAACAGTTTTATAGATAGATCCGTGGACATGTCTGTTGAGCGTCTACCTAGCAATGGAAGGGTCTCAGGGGGAGTGAAGGAATCAGCTTGGATACTGCCAACCAGAGGTCCTGTGTGGTTGGTTATACCCCTTATATTCCCAGCATCACTGTGTGAAAACTACAATTTTTTTTTCTTATTCTTGTTCCTATGTTAATTGCCGTTCATAGTGATGGGTGAAAAGTCATACCTCATTGTGTTGTTTTTCTTTTCTTTTCCTGGTAAATGATATAGATTAATTTTTCTTATCTTATTGGCAGTTTGGATAACTTCTTTGAAATGTCAGTTCAGATTTTTTTTTGGCTCATTAAAAACAAGAAAAGATTGTTTTTTCTTAATGATTTTTATGGAGTTCTTTATATATTATAGGTAGAAGCTTTGTGTCAAATATATGTTTCTTCTACATTCTTGCTTGTTTTTATTTTTTAATATTTATTTTTAAATTTTAGGTGGGCACAATATCTTTATTTTATTTACACTTATGTGGTGCTGAGGATCGAACCCAGTGCCTCATGCATGCTAGGTGAGCACTCTACCCCTGAGCCACAACCCCAGCCCCTCTTGCTTGCTTTTAATCTTGTATTTTTTGATGTACAGAAATGCTTAATTTTAATGAATTCCAATTTATGAAATTTCCTTTTGCAGTTAGTATTCTTGTGTCTTAAGAAATTTTGCCTGCTTTAAGGTCATGAAGATATTCTCCTGTGCTATCAGCAAGTCTTGTTGTTTGCTTTTTCACATTTAGATCTGCGATCCCCTTGGAATTGATTATTTATGTACAGTGTGAGGTAGGGGGTCAAGATATATTTACCTATGTAAATGTTCTATTGGCCAATTTGTTATTTATTTCCTCCATGGATTGCAATAGCCTCTCCATTAATCGGGTGTTTGTGAATCAGTTTCTGAACTTGTATTCTGTCCTGTTGGGCTGCTTGTCTAGTAAAGTATCTTAAGTTTTTGTAGTCCTGATATCAGGCATTGAACTCAATTCATTTTATTTCAGTTTATTTCTAGTGGTTGGCATTTTAATATACATTTTAGAATCACCCTGTCAGTTTACACACACACACACACACACACACACACAAAGTGTCTGAGATTTTGATTGGGATTCTACTTAGTCTCTAGAATTTATTTGGGAGAGTTGATATCTTTATAATATTGAATCTTCTAATCAACAAACACAACTTAGCTCTCCATCTTTTTTTACTTTAAATTATTTATTTATTCTAATTTGTTATATGTGATGGCAGAATGCAATTCATTTCATATTACACATATAGAGCACAATTTTTCAAGTCACAGGTTGTACCCAAAGTATTTTCACACCATTTGTGTCTTCATACATGTACTTAGGGCAATGATTCTAACTCATTCCACTGTCATTCCTCCCCCTTTACCTCCTCCCTTCCTCTCCCTCCCCTTTGCCCTATCTAAAGTTTCTCCCCTGCCACCATCGCCATTATGAGTCAGCATCCTTGTATCAAAGATAACATTCAACCTTTGGTTTTTTTGGGATTGGTTTACTTCACTTAGCACTGTATTCTCCAACTCCATCCATTTACCTGCAAATGCCATGATTTTATTCTCTTTTAATGCTGAATAATGTTCCGTTGTGTGTGTGTGTGTGTGTGTGTGTGTGTGTATGCAAAGTTTCCCTATCCATTCATCTACTGAAGGGCATCTAGGTTGGTTCCACAGTGTAGTTATTGTGAATTGTGCTGCTATAAACATTGATGTGGCTGTGTCCCTGTAGTATGCTGTTTTTAAGTCCTTTGGTTATAAACTAAGGAATGGAAGAGCTGGATCAAATGGTGGTTCCATTTTAAGTTTACCAAGTAATCTCCATACTGCTTTCCAGATTGGCTACACCATTTTGATTGGAGTGAGATGAAATCTTAAGAGTAGTTTTGATTTGCATTTTTCTGATCGTTAGAGATGTTGAACATTTTTTCATATGTTTGCTGATTGTATATCCTCTTCTGAGAAGTGTCTGTTCAGTTCCTCGGCCCATTTATTGATTGGGTTATTTGTTTTTTTGATGTTAAAGTTGTTGAGTGCTTTATACATCCTAGAGATTAGCGTCTGTCCGAGGTGCTTATGGTAAAGATTTGCTCTCATTCTGTAGGCGCTGATTGTTTCTTTTGCTGAGAAGAAGCTTATTAGTTTGAATCCATCCCATTTATTGATTCTTGGTTTTAATTCTTGAGCTATAGGAGTCTTATTAAGGAAGTTGGGGCCTAATCCGACATGATGGAGATTTGGGCCTACTTTTTCTTCCGTTAGGCACAAGGTGTCTGATTTAGTTCCTAGGTCCTTGATCCACTTTGAGTTGAGTTTTGTACATCGTGAGAAATAGAGGTTTAATTTCATTTTGTTACATGTGGATTTCCAGTTTTCCCAGCACCATTTGTTGAAGAGGCTATCTTTTCTCCAATGTATGTTTTTGGCACCTTTGTCTAATATAAGATAACTGTAGTTATGTAGGTTAGTCTCTGTGTCCTCTATTCTGTATATTGGTCTGCAGGTCTATTTTGGTGCCAATACCATGCTGTTTTTGTTACTATTGATCAGTAGTATAGTTTAAGATCTGGAATAGTAATGCCACCAGCTTCACTCTTCTTGCTAGGGATTGCTTTGACTATTCTGGGTCTCTTATTTTTCCAGATGAATTTTGTGACTGCTTTTTCTATTTCTATGAGGAATGTCATTGGGATTTTGATTGGGATTGCATTAAATCTGTATAGTGCTTTTGGTAGTATGGTCATTTTGACAATATTAATTTTGCCTATCCAAGAACAAGATAGATCTTTCTATCTTCTAAGGTCTTCTTTAATTTCTTCCTTTAGCATGCTGTAGTTTTCATTGTAGAGGTCTTTCACCTCTTTAATTAAGTTTATTCCAAAGTATTTTTTTTTGAGACTATTGTAAATGGGGTGGTTTTCTTAATTTCTCTTTCTGAGGATTTAACGTACATATACAGATTTATGGGTGTTGATTTTATATCCAGCTACTTTGCTGAATTCATTTATTAGTTCTAAAAGTTTTCTGGTAGAATTTTTTGGGTCTTCTAGGTATAGAATCATATCATCTGCAAATAGTGATAATTTGAGTTCTTCTTTTCCTATCTGTATTCCTTTAATTTATTTCGTCTGTCTGATTGCTCTGGCTACAGTTTCAAGAACTATGTTAAAAAGAAATGATAAAAACAGTACCCCTGTGTTGTTCCAGTTTTTAGAGGGAATGCCTTCAATTTTTCTCCATTTATAATGATGTTGGCCTGGGGTTAAGCATAGCTAGCCTTTACAATGTTGAGATATGTTCCTGATATTCCTAGATTTTCTGGTGTTTGGTGTAATGGATTACATTTATTGATTTCCGTATGCTGAATCAACCTTGCATCCCTGGCATGAACCCTACTTGATCATGGTGCACTATCTTTTTGATATGTTCTTGTATTTGATTTGCCAGAATTTTATTGAGAATTTTTGCATCTGTATTTGTTAGATATATTGGTCTGAAGTTTTCTTTCTTTGATGTGTCTTTGTCTGGTTTTGGAATCAGGGTGATATTGGCCTCATAGAATGAGTTTGGAAGTGTTCCCTCTTTTTCTCATTCATGAAATAGTTTGAGGAGTATTCTTGTTTGCCGCAGTCTGGCTGGGCACAAATCACGAGCCACTGAAGCAGGAACAAACTTTATTTTTAAACTGCAGGAAAACACTTCACACAGCTCCCGGGGAATCCTCCCGAACGCAACGAGGCTTGTCCAGGAACCCCCAGCCGGAAATATCTCTCCCGGAAATCCCTCCTCCTGCACTTCCCCAACCAATGGGAACTCTCGGGGAATCCCCGGAAATCCCCATGAGAACTCCAAAATAGTGCGAGAACTCAAAAGTTGCAGCAGAGGCGGATAGTAATGCCTCGCCTGTCAATCAATACTGTTGGCAAAATGCCAGGGGCCATACAGACTTGGCCGTGGCTCTCAGCATCTCCCCCTTTTTGTTTAATTAACAAGCAATGTGGCTTAGGGACCGTGCCTGTTAGGCAGTCCAATTCAACATATGGTCCTTACCCGTCATCGGATGAACTGACCTCTAGGCGTCAGCCTCCTGTCTTAGGTTGGTACCACTGCAATTGGATCATACCCGTCACTGACTACCGGTCCAGCATACAGCCATACTTGTGGATAGGCCTTTGCACCAGTGGGGGGGTGAGGTTCTTTGCCTCACCTCTGTTGGCCCCCAAATTTTAGACCATCACTAGTAGAAGGGAGGAGGATGCAAAATGCCATGACACTAAGCCAATTGAGGGCTCCTTTGAAAAATTGTACCACCGGTGACACCATCAGCAAAAATACTCCAGCACTACCACAATTCGCTGCACCAACAGATAGTTCACAATGCATACAAGTGATACATAGTCCAGGCAAGTTCTGCAAGCAGTTCAAAGCAGAGGAATCTGTCAATATGTCCATTTCCTCCCAAAGTAAATCGACTCCTTGATTGAGCATTACTTGTTGAGTTATTATTCATTGATGCATCAGTTTATACAGTTTGTTGTGATAACTATCGAAGAAGCTGTAGTTTGGTTTTATGTTTGTCTTCACCGGCACTGGGATGAAGATAGGAATTCTGGCAATGATGCTAAGAAAAAAATTATGTAACATTCCAACAGGCACTAAGAAAACAATTTTTTGAACAATTTACATTATCCTGAACAGAATTATTAAATATAATGAGAAGGAAAGGTGAAAGTAAACAAACAGATCTGTTAACCTCCTTATTTGTTCACATATTAAAACAATTTTCAACAGCTGTTTACCCAATCTAAATTAAACCATTAAAATCACGTGAATAAAAAAATTCGGATCCATTTATTCATGAGCGCTCCTCATATATGATATATGGACATACGCACATACAGACATACAACACAAAACAGAAGTGTGCACACATAACATACAACACATAAGACAATAGTAAAGGCCTTGTAGCTTTACCTAGGTGAAATCTCCATTGCAATGCTTAAAAACTCCACAGTCAAAAAATAAAACTGATCAGAAAAACATTAACCTAGGTTTATATGAGCTCAAAAATAAAATAGAACTTTATGATGTGGGAAAAGGCAAATAATAAAATAAATATTGAAAAAAGCATCCTGGTTAATCACTGTCGCAGATGTAAGAATAGCCAAACTGGAGTTCTGGATATCAGCTGTTATGGATTTGAGTCAAATCATCTTCCTTTTGGCCTGTAGAAATTGTTTTAGTTAATCTCTCTGGAATCCAAATCGGCTGCTGTTCTCCCTGTGGAAAAACACAAACAGAACCCCGACTCCAGACAATCACTGGGTCAGGACCTTTCCATTGTCCTGTTAGAATATCCTTCCAAAGTACCTTAGGCTTATGTACATTTTTTGGACACATATGCCTTTCCGCAGCACTAAGCCCTGAGGAATCCAAATTTAAAAAGTTTAGAGTAAAAAGGGTTATTTTAAGTTTATCTTTGGGTGACATATACCCCTTTCCAATTCCCTCTTTTTGCTTTAGTAAGTACATTTTAATAGTTTGATGAGCTCTTTCAACTATGCCTTGTCCCTGTGGATTGTATGGAATTCCTGTTATATGAGTAATGCCAAATGATGAGCAAAATTGTTTAAAAGAGGTAGAAGTATAACCAGGACCATTATCTGTTTTTAACTGTTTTGGAACGCCCACAGTGGCAAAATTTTGTAAGCAATGAGCTATAACATCTTTAGTTTTTTCTCCGGAATGAAGGGAGCCCATCAAAAATCCAGAAGAAGTATCAACTGTAACATGCAAATATTTTAATTTTCCAAATTGTGGCAAGTGTGTGACGTCCATCTGCCAAATATGGTTAGGTATCAGTCCTCTAGGATTGACTCCAAGATTAACTTGTGGTAAAAAGGTCACACAATTTTGACATTGTTTTATTATTTGTCTAGCTTGTTCCTTAGTTATTTTAAAACGCTTTTGTAAAGTATTAGCATTGACATGGAACCTTTTATGAAAATGTGTAGCTTCTTCTAGTGTAGAGAAAATATGTATGTCATGTGTAGTTTTATCTGCTAAATCGTTGCCCAAACTAAGGGCTCCAGGCAATCCTGTATGTGCTCTGATATGTCCTATAAAGAATGGATCTTTTCTGTCCCAGATTAGACTTTGTATAGCAGAAAACAAAGAGAAAACAGTAGAGGAAGGGGAAATCCTGCCAGCATCTTCAAGGGATACTATAGCATTAACTACATACTGACTATCAGAGAATAAATTAAATACAGAATCTTTAAACATCACAAAAGCTTGTAAAACTGCATTAAGCTCTACCTTTTGAGCTGATTGTTTGGGTACTAAAAATGTAAAAGTTTGATCAGGGGTAACTACTGCTGCTGTACCATTATTTGACCCATCAGTGAATATATTTGGAGCATTCATGATAGGTGTTTTTCTTGTCATTTTTGGAAAAATTACAGGATGCAATGACCAAAAAGACAATAAAGGATTAGATGGTAAGTGGTTATCAAATGAAACATTAGATTTGCACATGATTATTGCCCAAGTATTTAACTCATTAGCTAACTCATCAATTTGATTCATAGTATATGGAGTAATAATTTTATTGGGAGAAATTCCAAACACTCCCTTTGCTGCTTTTATTCCTTTGAGTATTAATTGTCCTACAGCCTCAGGATACCTAGTAAGAATAGTGTTAGGAGAATAAGATAAATGTATCCATAATAATGGACCTTCTTGCCAAAATACTCCTGTAGGAATATTTTTTGTTGGTAGTACAATAAATAATAAAGGCAAACTTATATCAATTCTATCCAAATGCATATTTTCCATATATGTTTCAATGATTTTTAATGCCTTTCTTGCTTCAGGCGTTAACATTCGGGGTGAATTTGGATCTGATGGACCTTTTAGGATATCAAATAAAGGTCCCAACTCTCCTGTTGGTATACCTAAATAAGGCCTTATCCAATTTATGTCTCCTAATAACTTTTGAAAGTCATTAAGTGATTTGAGTTGATCTACTCGTATTTGAATTTTTGGTGGACGGACCATGGTTGAGGATAATAGAACTCCTAAATAATTAATTGGAAAATTTAATTGTACTTTATCTATTGCTATCTCTAGATTATAATTTTTTAATAAGTTTGTAAGTGTGGCATAACATTCTAGCAATGTGTTTTTATCTTTGTGTGCTAATAATACATCATCCATATAGTGAAATATTTGTAGTTCAGGATTTTGATTTCTAAGTGGCTGGATTACTTTGTTAACATAAATTTGACACATAGTTGGGCTGTTAGCCATCCCTTGAGGGAGTACTTTCCATTCATATCTCTGATCAGGACCTTCATGATTCAGTGCAGGGATAGTAAATGCAAAACGTGGACTATCCTCAGGATGAATTGGAATTGAAAAAAAACAATCTTTAATATCTATAACTAAAACATACCAGGTTTTTGGCAAAGCAGACAATTGAGGAATCCCTGATTGAGCAGGTCCCATAATAACCATCTCATTATTAATGGCTCTTAAATCTTGCAATAATCTCCATTTACCAGATTTCTTTTTGATGACAAAAATGGGAGTATTATGGGGAGATACAGAAGGTTGTATATGTCCTTCTGCTAATTGTTGTTTGACCAGGTCATGGGCTGCTTGTATCTTTTCTTTAGTCAGGGGCCACTGAGGAACCCATACTGGTCTTTCTGATTTCCAAGTAATTTTTATTGTCTCAGTGGCCCTTTCTGAAAATCCAACCCATGTCTGTCTGTTCCTTGATCTATTTGTATTGGTGCTGCTATACCTTGTTCTTGTTTTTCTAATCTTTTTCCTTTCCTAAAACCTTGTCTAGTCATAATAGTGGGTGCATTTTGGTTGATGTTATTTGTTAATGTCAAACCTAATTGATCTAGGACATCTCGTCCCCATAAATTTACGGGAAGATGATCCAATACATATGGCTGTATAGTTCCTTCACATCCTTCAGGATCCTTCCAATCTAATACCATTGCACTTCTATGGGGATTAGTCGCCACTCCTAGGCCTCGAAGCGTTTGAGTGGCTTGTTGTAATGGCCAATGTTTTGGCCATTCTTGACGAGAGATGATGCTAAGGTCTGCACCTGTATCCAGTAGCCCATTAAATTCATGTCCTTGAATATTTAGTTTTAGCATGGGGCGAGAATCTAAATTTAAAGAAAGCATAGCCCAATCTACACCTGTGGAGCCTAATCCCTTGGAACCTCTTTCTACAGTACGACTGGAAAATTTATCATGTAGGCTGGGTATTATTAGTAACTGTGCTATTCTATCTCCTGGTGAAATTACTGATATACCCTTTGGAGAACTGGCTATAATTTTTATTTCACCTTCATAATCGGGATCAATTACCCCAGGACTTATCATAAGTCCTTTTAGAGTAGAAGAGCTGCGTCCCAATAATAAGCCTACTGTTCCTTTGGGAAGAGGTCCTTTCACCCCTGTGGGAATGATTTGAACTCCCATCTCTGGAGTTAGTACTGCTCTGGCGGAGGCGCAGATGTCCAACCCTGCGCTCCCTCTGGTTTGTCTGATGAGGGATCTGATGGACAATGTGTCCTGGGCACTACCCTGATGGGGTTGCTGGGTTCCTCCAGTGCTCCGTATATTTGTGGTTTTGGGCCCCGGAGCATTGGGCCCCCCTGTCCATTTTTTGGCAATGGAGCCCGATGCCTTTCTCCACGATATCGTGGATAAACACCTGGTCCTTGTTCGTTTTTTGATAATGGAGTACCCTCTATGGTGGTTTGAGAACGGCATTCATTAGCCCAATGTCTCCCTCTACGGCATCGTGGGCAAATACCTGGTATTCTACTCCTTTGATACCTAGTTTTGTTAAACCCTCCTCCAATGGGGCAATTCCTTTTAAAATGTCCTGTTTGTTCACAATTGTAGCATGTTCTTGGCCTGGCATCTAAAGCCTGTTTTACTGCAGCTGCCACAATTTGCCCTTGTTCATTAATGTCTCTGGCATCTAAAGCCTGTTTTACTGCAGCTGCCACGACTTGCTCTTGTTCATTAATGTCTCTACATAATTTAATATATGTGTTTAAATCTTCATGTTTCCATGGTCTAATGATATCTCTGCACCAACGATTCGCTTGCTCATAAGCCAGGTGTTTTAGTAATGGCATTGCTTGTTCTGTATTCCCAAAAACTCTGGTAGCTGTTTGAATAAGCCTATCTACAAATTCAGCATAAGGTTCATTAGCTCCTTGTATTACCTTAGATAATTGACCTTGTAAACCTCCATGTCCTTGTAAAGTCTTCCATGCCTTAATTGCATCTACAGCAATTTGTGCATATACACCAGGATCATATGCAATTTGTTGCTGCTGATCCTCATAAGGTCCCTTTCCTAACAACATATCTAGATTTCTCTGAGGATAACCAGCTGCTGCATTTCGCCTAGCCGTCTCCTTGCAAAATTCCTCATTGGCAACCTTCCATAACAGGTATTGTCCTCCATTTAGCACAGCTTTACACATATTAGCCCAATCTGCTGGCGTCATGTTCAAGTTGTTAATGGATTCGACCATGCTTACAGTGAAGGGTGCTTGAGGACCATAGGTTGTTACAGCCTCTTTTAGCTGCTTCACTGTTTTGAAATTTAAAACTTGGTAAAATCGCTGCCCTCCTGCCTCAAATACAGGGCATGTTAATATTTGAGATCTTGTCTCAGGATCCCAACTATCAACTGCGGGGGTTGGGGACCTCCCAGCATATGGAGGTGGCCTTGTTAGTTGGACACTTACGTCCTCTGGTGATAGAAAGGTGTTAGTAGCAGTCTCCTGTAGAGGTGGTGCTGTTGGTTGGACACTTACACCCTCTGGTGATAGAAAGGTGTTAGTAGCAGTCTCCTGTTGTAACTTTCCCCCTGATGGCTTTTTCTGTTTTACACTTTCTTTCTCTGTCTGACTAGCTTGAGAGGCCTTCTCTTTTACTTGAATCTTTTCCTCTGTCTGACTAACTTGAGAGACCTTCTCTTTTACTTGAATCATTATGTCTTCTTCTTCCTCTACCATTGTCTGAACTGAAGGCTTTGGACTAAGCAAACAAGATATGAACGTCCACAATGGCAATGTGCCAACTGGCAGAGTCCCTGGGCTTTTCTTTTCTATTCTTTTTAAATCTTCACCATGATGGTTCCATTGTGATATATTTAACAACTCCTCCTTAAAAAGCCATGGGCTACATTTTTGTATTGTATCAACGTATGCCCTGATTGTTCTTGATTTTACTGAGATGCCTCCTTCCTCTAACAATTTACTTAACACTCTTTCAGTTTGTTTTTTACTAATTTCTAATCTGTTATAAAGATAACGCAACCCAATAAGATAACACAAAACAAAACCGAAACAGAATGAAACAAAAACGGAACAAAAAATCATTGTATCAATTTTCCTATTTTCTTGACATGTGCATTTGTGGTCTATTTCTATCTCTTCCTCAGGGGCGAACAACTTCAAACCTTGAGCCAACCATTTTTCCCAATCTGCCTCAGAAAATTCTAGGGATAGGCAGCTTGAAACAAACACAAAACAAATCAAAACAAGAACACATTGTTTTTTAAAATGGTCACCCATTCTCTCGCCTTCCCTTAGGGGCAAGCAATTTCACTTACCCCGAAGCTTCAGACGTTCCCCGTACGGGCCACCAAATGCCGCAGTCTGGCTGGGCACAAATCACGAGCCACTGAAGCAGGAACAAACTTTATTTTTAAACTGCAGGAAAACACTTCACACAGCTCCCGGGGAATCCTCCCGAACGCAACGAGGCTTGTCCAGGAACCCCCAGCCGGAAATATCTCTCCCGGAAATCCCTCCTCCTGCACTTCCCCAACCAATGGGAACTCTCGGGGAATCCCCGGAAATCCCCATGAGAACTCCAAAATAGTGCGAGAACTCAAAAGTTGCAGCAGAGGCGGATAGTAATGCCTCGCCTGTCAATCAATACTGTTGGCAAAATGCCAGGGGCCATACAGACTCGGCCGTGGCTCTCAGCAGTTGTTAGTTCTTTAAAAGTCTTGTAGAACTCTGTGTATCCATCCGGTCCTGGGCTTTTCTTGGTTGGTAGCCTTCTGATAGTGTCCTCTATTTCCTTGCTTGAAACTTATCTGTTTAAATTGTGTATATCATCCTGATTTAGTTTGGGCATATCATATGCCTCTAGAACTTTGTCTATGCCTTCAATATTTTCTATTTTATTGGAGTACAAATTTTCAAAATAATTTCTAATTATCTTCTGTTTCTCTGTAGTGTTCATTGTAATATTTCCTTTTTCATCACGGATGTTAGTAATTTGAGTTTTCCTTCTCCTTCTGTTTGTTAACATGGCTAATGGTTTATCAATTTTATTTATTTTTTCAAAGAACCAAATTTGATGTTCTTTTTGTAAGCATTTTTGCACATCTTTCATTAGATTGATTCTTTTTGTTGTCCCTGCAAATAACATCTTTTGAAATTTCACCTAATTACTTTGCTTGTTTATGTAACTGTAGTTGAGTTTTGTAGATTTACCTTGATTCTAGGGATTTTGCTACATTTGCTTCTTAATAGTTTATTTATAGATTCATTTGAATTTTATATGTGCATAATCATCTTATACAGTAGATAGTTTTATTTTTTCTTGTCCAGTTCTTATAACTTTTAGTTTTTGCAATCTCATTGTTCTGATTAGGATCATGGTTTGGTTATAAGTTTGGATAAAGATGGTGATAGCATGAGTTTATCTCATACTCAATTTCAGGGGGAAAAGCTTTCAATATGTAAGCATGGAATTTATGTTCAAGTGTTGTTGAAGTAGTTATATTTGATTAAGATAATTCTCTTGTTTCTAATTTTACAGGTATTTTAATCATGAACATGTGTTGAATTTTCCCAAATGCTTTTCCTGCATCTATTGAAATGATTGTATGATGTGTTTTCCTTTATTTTGTCAATGTGATGATCACATTGAAAGAAAAAGATAAAATAGTCTTGCATTTCTGTCATGAATTCAACTGCTATGCCATCATTTGTGCTTTGTTTAATTCATTTTGCCAATATATTTTAAAAATAATTTTGTGGTGTTGAGAAAGACTGACCTTCAATTTTCCTTTTTGTGTAATGGACTTCCTTGTTTGGGTATTAAGGACATACTGATCTTATACGATTAATAGGATAAGTGTTCATTTTTTTTTTTTTTGGTGGTTCTCTGAAAGAGATTGGTATTAGTTCCTAAATGTTTGAAAGAATTCATTAGTAAAACCACTTTTGCAGTTTTCTTTGTAGAAAAGTTTTAAATTGGAAAATAAAAGTTATATTAATGAATATAGACTTATTTGGATTTTATGATTCTTCTGTGTCAAATTTGATTTGTTGTGTTTCCAAAGGAATTTGCTCATTTAGTCAAAATTTTCAAATTTCTAAGTAAAAGTTGATGATAAAACCCTCCTAGCTTTGAAAAAATGCTTATAGGATTGGAGCAGTATGCCTTTTTTCACTCCTGATATCGATAATTTGTGCCTTTTTTTCTTTTTAGTTTTTCATGGGGTTTTCAATTTTATTTTTCTCTCATTGAACCTACTATTGACTCTTGGCATTTTGATATTTTATACTTGTTTCCTTTTGCATATATATATATGTATGTATATGTATTTTATATATTTATATTTATATTTTCCGGGGCTGGGCGTTGAATCCAGGAACCCAGTCATACCAGGTGTCATGGTTTGGATATGAGGTGTCCCTCCCCAAACTCCTGTTATTGCAGAAATACTCAGAAGTAAATGACTGGACTGTAAGGGCTGTAACCTAACCAATCCGTTCTACTTGGGTGGACCCACCGGGTGGTAACTGTAGGAGGTGGGGGGTGGCTGGAGGAGTGGTCCCTGGGACCCTGTCCTGCATCTCCCCTGCCGCCCCTGCCTCCTCCCTCTCTGTCTGCTTCCTGACCCCACCATGAGCTGAGCAGCCTTCCTCCTCTGGGCCCTTCCCCATGATGGTGCTGCCTCACCTGGGCCAGAGCAGTGGAGTCGGCCACCAGTGGACTGAGAACTCTGGAACCACGAGCCCCAGGTAAGTGTCCCCTCCTGGGAGCTGTACCTGTTGGGTATCTTGGTCCCAGTGGTGAAAGCTGACTAAACTCCTAGGCAGGCGCTCTGCCTCTGGTCTACGTCCCCGGCGCTGTATACTTTCCCCCAATTCTTCAATTTCTGTATATGGCTCATTTCTTTCCAGCTTTGTGAGACAGGTATTTACATTATTGATTTTCAGTCTGTCTTCTTTTCTTATATAAAGCTCTGCAGTTTCCTTTAAAGCATGGTTTTAATCATATTCTTTAAGTTTTGATATTGTCTTTTTGTTTTTCTGCTCAAAATATTTTCAAATGGTTGTCCTTTGTTTACCCTTGTTCTGTAAGTTATTTCAGCATTTATTGGTTAATTTTCAATTACTTGGGATATTCTAAGGATACTCATTGATTTCTGACTTTTTCCAACTGTCATCAAAGAACATATTCTTAGGATTTTAGTCTTTGGATAAAAAAAGATTTTAGTCTTTTGATATTCTTGAAACTAATTTTATGGCCCAGGTATGGTCATATTTTGGCATAGAATACATGTGGACTTGAGACTGCACAGTATACTTTGTAGTGACAGGTATAGATGTATACTTTGTACATGTAGCTTGAGCCAGATTTACTAATTGTGTTGATCAAACTTCCTTTCTATATATTTTTTTGTCTGATTATTCTGTTAGTTTTGAGATAGTTAAGCTAAATCTCTCACTATAATGATGAATTTAAAAATTTTTCCTTTTCATTCTGTCAATTTCTACACATTTTGAAGACACTATTGTTTGATATACATGTTCATAATTGGTATGTTTCCTTGGGGTGCTGGACTTCTCTGCTTTTGCGCAACACCTCTCCTTAGTTCCCCAGTGGTTCTTGAGTTAAAGTCTAGTTGTCTGTTGTTACTGTAGTGTGTGCCTGGGGTAACTTTTCTCTATAATTTAACTTTTTTACTCTGTTTTTTCCCTTTATAAATGGCATACAGTTGTTTTTTATTTACTTATCTCTTCAGACAAACTTTGGAGTATCTAATGGTTCATTTACCATTAAAGTAATTGATAATCTCTTTGGGTCTTAGTTTCCAACTTACCATTTGTTTTCCAAGTCTCCATCTGTTTTTGTTCCTCTTTTCTCTTTTCTTGCCTTTTTTGTATAATTGAGCACTGATTATTCCATTTTTTTCTCTACTGGTTTGTTGGTTATGTATCTTGTTATTCTTCTGACTGTTAGTCAAGGGATTACGGCATCTTTTCTTCTCTTAAGAATTTACTCTGAATGAGCACTTTAACCTCTTCCCTGATAGGCACTGCTATTAAAGGACTTTACCTTCATGAAACCCCCTACTTTACTTTGCATTGTTTCTGTCATTTATTTTAATTCAACAAATGATTAAATCATAGGATACATTACTATTGCTGTTTTAAGTGTCAGTAGTTATTTTTGTTTATCATTTCTCTTCCTTCCATTATGTAAATCTGTGTTTCTCTCTGGGATTATTTTCTTTTGAATAGAAGTACTCCCTTTAGTATTTCTTTCTGTTTTTATTTTTCTGACACTTCCTTTATGTTGTCTTAATTTTTGAAGCACATTCCAACTGTACATACAGTCCCAGGTTGTCAGGTTTCCTTCAGGCCTTTAAAGATGGAGTTTCATTCTTCTCTGTCTTCCATTATTTTTGTTGAGAAATCAGCTGTCAATCTTGTTTGTTCTCTGAAGGTGATAAGCCTTTTCCCTCTGTATGCTTACTTTTTTCCTTTGTTTTTGGTGTTGAGGAGTTCTATTATAATGTGCTCGGGGATGTATCCCTCACTCTTTATCCTGCTTGGGTGTCGTAGAGCTTCTTGAATCAGTTTTAGAATACTCTTGGCATTATTTCTTGGCATTTTTAAAATCCAATCTCTCTCCTCTTTTCTAGAAGCCCAATTTTACATTGATTAGACCTTTTTACCAGACCTTATTGACTCTTAAACTCTTTTCTATATTCCATTATCTTTTATTTTTTAAAAACTTTTTGCTTTAGTTTGGATATTTTCTAATGATCTGTTTCTCAAAGTGCTTGTCTTCTATTTAGTTATTATTTTTGTTCATTTTGGCATAACTTTATGAAAGTATAATTTACATACCACAAAATTTACCAATGTAAGTGTACAACTCAGTGATGTTAGTTATTACAGAGTTTGAAGTTATTACCACAGCCTAGTTTCAGGACATTTTTATCAACCCTCAAAGTTTTCTTGCTCACATACCCAATCTATGATCCCACTCCTAACCTCAGGTACCACTATTTTTTTTCTTTTTATGAATTTGCCCTTTCCATTGATTAAAGTGAATTATACAAAACATTGCTTTTGTGGATGGCTTCTTCCATTTAAGCTTATGTTTTTGAGGCTTATCAGGCTTGTGCATATGGTGGTATAGATTGGTAATGAAAATTACCTCCAATTATTGTACACTATGAATAACTGTGCCATTAAATTTATGTGAACCATTGTGTAGATAGGTATTTTAAGCTTCTTCTGGATAATTCCTAGGAGTGGAATTACTGGGTCGTATACTGGAACTATGTTAAACTTTGTAAAGAAACTGACAAACTATTTTCTAAAGTGACTATAACATTTTACATTCCCTCCAGCAATATATGAAGGCTCTAGTGTCTTCACATCCTTTTTATTAATTATAGTCATTCTAGTGGTTATTTAGCATTACATTTATGATTTAATTTGCATTTTTCTAATGGTTACTGATGTTAATTCCTTTTTTAATGTACTTTTTAACCACTGGTAAGTTTTGTTTGAGGAAATGTCTATTCGAGTGTTTTGCTCATTTTTAGATTGGGTTGTGTTCTTATTGACTAATAAGAATATTTTATATGTTCTGTGTAGAAGAAAACAAGTATAGACTAGATATGTATATGGTTTGCAAATACTTTACCCGGTCTATGGCTAGTTGTCATTTTCTCAACAGTGTATTTTATTGAAGTGTAAAAGTTTTCAATTTCAATGAAGTGCAGTTTATCAATATGTCCTTCATGATATGCTTTTGTTGTTATACCTAAAAACTTGTTGCCTAATCTGAGGTTACAAGAATTTCTATATTTTCTTATAGGAGTCTTAGGATTTTAACCACTACATTTAAATCTATTTACCGCAGTCTCTGGGCATGAATAATCAAGCCGCCACAAAGCCTTGTAGGTTCAAACAGCAACTACTTTATTTCAACTCTTACTGGCACTGCACGCGCGCTTTTTCCGCCAACGCCACCCATGCGGCCTTCTCCCGGGACACACCACACACCAACCGGAAATCCCTCCTCCGGAAATCCCTCCTCTGGCACTTCCCCAACCAATGGGAACTCTCCGGGAATCCCCACGAGAACTCCAAAGTAGCCAGCGCCCAAGGCAGCAAGAGCCGCCCCTTTGCCCGACAGTAAAGGTCAAATATACAATACAATTAATCCAGCATCACAGCAATTATATATAGCTTAACTCAAATCATCATCTCAGTGGTTCGCTGGTGTCACCTTTCAAACATTCCCTCTGGCAAATGCCAGGCGTCATTCTGACCGGCAGTGGCTCTCAACATCTATTATCCATTTTGAGTTAATTTTTTCATATGTTATGGAGTAAGGGAAGTGCTCCCTCCTTTATATTCTCAGCTTGTGAAGAATGGTTTCATTTCTTCTCTAAATATTCCACATACTCACCAGAAGCCATCTAGGCTTGGGTTTTTCTTTGTGGGAATATTTATACTCATCATTTTATTTTTTTTTCTTTGTGTAGGTCTACTCAGATTTTCCACCTTTTATAAAGTCTTCTTAGGCAGTTGGGGGCTTTCTAAGAGTCATTCCACTTTACCTAATTTGCCTTATTTGTAGTCATGAAGTTATTCATAATATTCTTTTTTTTTCTGTAGACCAGTAGGGATGTACCCACTTTTATGTTTTGATAATTGGATAATTTTTGTTAATATGTTTTTCTCTTTTATTTTCTTCACCAGTTATCTAAAGATTTGTTAATTTTGTTTATTTTTATTTATAGCTTAAAGTTAGCTTCACAGATTTCTCTTGTTTTCTGATTCACTGAATTTCCCCCTGATCTTTATTGTGTTCTTCCTTTAGCTTGCTTTGGATTTAATTTATTTTTTATTTTCTTGAGTTGAAGCTTAGGTTATTATTATTAGGTCATTAAGACCTTTCTCTTTTTTTCTAATTATGCATTATAATAGTAAAATTTGGTCTAAGCATTGCTTTAACTTTATCCCATAAATTTTGATATTTTTGTACTTTTGTTTATATTCAGTTAAAAATATTTTTAAAGTTCCTTTTGACTTCTTCTTTGATTCTTGAGTTTAAAAAAAGGTGTATTGTTTGATTTCTAGACATCAGATATTTACTCAGATTTCTTTTGTTTATGGATCTCTAATAAGTCATTTCATTATGATCAGAAAATATATTTGTATGATTTTAAGTTTGATTTCTTGACACATCTTTTTGTGGTCCAGCCTGTTTTGTCCTGAACAGTGTTCTGTATGTCCTTGAAAACAATGTGTATTCTATAGTCATTGAGTAAAATTTTATACTAAAACTTTAGTTACATCATGTTGGTTGATGGTTGTATGTGTTTATTGTCTTTACTGATTTTTGGTTTAAGTGGCCTATTACTTATTAAAAATGGGGTGTTTGAACTCTCCAGCTGTCTGGTGGATTGTCTGTTTCTTTTTTCATATCGATCAGATATTGCCTTCTGAGTTTATGATTGTTTTCTTCTTTACACATTGATGAGTATGCCATAATTAAATGTCCCTCTTTACCTCCAGTAATATTTTTTAGTTACATTATGTTTATTTAATATTAATGTAGTCATTTCAGGTCATTTATGTTTATGGTTTCCCTGGTATATGTTTCTCTCCATTGACTTCCAAGCTATTTGTGTGTTAGAATGTGAGGTGTATATCTCGTAGGTTGCATCTAGTTCACTTGTGCTTTTTTTTAAATACTGGAATTAAACCTAGGGTACTTTACCATTGAGCTATATCCACAGCTCATTTTATTTTTAATTTTGAGACAAGGTCTTAAGTTGCTTAGGGTCTTGCTAAATTGCTGAGGCTGGCCTCCAACTTGTCGTCCTCTTGTTTCAGCCTCCTGAGTCACTGGGATTACAGGTATGTGCCACTGCGCCCAGCCAGTTGTGCTTTCCTTAACCCCATCTCTGCCTTTTGAGTGGAGTGTTTAATTCATTCACATTTAGTATAATTATTATTATTTTAAAAAAATTTTTTTGTTGTTGTAGATACATAATACCTTTATTTATTTTTACGTGTGCTGAGGATTGAACCCAGTGCCTCACACATGCAGGGTATGTGCTCTACCACTGAGCCACCACCCCAGCCCTGGTATAATTATTAATATGACTTTACATCTGCCATTCTGGTGTTGTATTCTATATATTTCCTGTACAGTTTTTAGTGGGCCACTTTAATTTGTCTGTTGATTTAAAAATATGTGTGTTGTTTGTTATTTCCTTAGTGGTCACTGTAGGGATTATAATTCATATCTTAATTTATAAGGACATACTTCAGAATAATAGTAATTTAATTCCAGTGGAATGTAGAAAATTTGTTCCAATATTCCTCCTTCTCCCTCTTCTTTGGATTGGTATTGTCATACATATTACAACTGTATATGTGTAAAACCACACAATTACATCTACATATATTTCAAACTCAAGTGTTATAATTATTGCTTTATATAATCTTATAATTTAAAGAAGTAATGAGGAAAATATATTCATGTATAGAATATTTTATATTTACATATTTTGAGTGTTCTTCATTTCTTGCTGTGGATTCAAGTTAATGTCTGATGTCATTCTTTTTCAGCTTGAAGAATTTCCTTTAGTATTTCTTATAAGGAAGTTCAGCTAATAACAAATTCCTCATAGACATTGCTTCTCTGGGAATCTCTTTTTTTTTTTTTTTTGGATACCAGAGATTGAATTCAGAGGCACTTGACCACTGAGTCACATCCCCAGCCCTGTTTTGTATTTTATTTAGAGACAGAGTCTCACTGAGTTGCATAGTGCCTTGCCATTGCTGAGGCTGGCTTTGAACTTGTGATCCTCTTGTCTCAGCCTCCTGAGCTGATGGGCCTGGCTGCGGGGAATCTTACTATTTTTTTAATCTTCATTTGGAAGGGTACTTTTGCTCAGTTAGTTGGGAGTTGTTTCCCTGAAACTTAGAATACGTCATTCCCATGCCTGCTGGTCTCCAGTACCTCTGTTGGGAAGTCAGTCATTAATCTTGTTCCTTGATGGTGATTTTTCTCTTGCTACTTTCAAGATTTTGTTTTTTTTTCTTTGTCTTTCAACTGTTTGACTCTGCTGTATGCCAGTGAGGATCTTTTTGGGTTCATTTAGCTTTTAAATCCATATATTAATTTTTATACCAAATTTGGGGCTGTTTTTGCCTGTATATACAATTTTTTTCCTGTTTTATTTGCCTTCTCCCTTCCATGTGGGACCCCCTTACATGCATGTTGGTATACTTGATATTGTCTTAAAGGTCTCTTTTACTCTGTTTGATCTTTTTTCTTTTTGTTCTTCAGATTGGATAATAGCTCTTTGTTTATTTTAATATTACTAATTTTTTATTTTTCCATTTGAAATATACTATTGAGCACCTTGCTTGAAATTTCTCAGCTCGTGAATTTTTATTTGATTCTTTTAACATAATATCTTTTTATCGAGTTTTTTATTTGTTGGGTCATTGTTGTTATACTTTTCTTTAGTTCTTTAAGCATGTTTTTAAAGTTCTATAAATGTATTTTACAACCAGCATAAAATATTTTTAAACCCAATATCTGGGTGACTCAGAGATGGCTTTTATTGACCACCTTTTTTTCCTGGGTATGGATCACACTTTCAGGTTTCTTTTCATGGTTCTTTTTTTGTTTGTTTGTTTGTTTGTTGTTGGATGCTGTTAATTTTGAGTAGTGTATCTTAGCAACTGTGGATTGAGATTTCTTTTCCTATGAGAATGGTGGAGTGGTTGTGTTGGTTTGTTTTGTTTATGGTTAGTAACTTTCCTAAATTTTCAAGTCTGCCTTCCCCGGTGCTGGGGATGTGGCTCAAGTCGTAGCGCGCTCACCTGGCATGCGTGCGGCCTGGGTTCGATCCTCAGCACCACATACAAAACACCGATAACTAAAAAATAAATATTAAAATTCAAGTCTGCCTTCCCCATAATGTACAGCCATTGATGTCCCTGCTCAGTTCCTGTTTTATTTTAAACTGTCTGATCATGCGTGTCCGTCCCCCAGCTGCACAGGACTCTTTCCTATCTCCATAGTGAAGCCGACACAGCCCAAGGCAGGGCGCTCCCCCTCTCTGTGGATGTATCTGCAGCGGGGCTGGGGCTTTCATTCGAGGTTCAGGCTGTGTTCAAGGATGCTCCCTTTGCTTCCATGGGGCACATGAATGTGTCTCTGTGCACATGGTCAGGCTGTGGCATGTGTGTGTGAGTGGCTTGGCCCACTCTGGTCTCCAGTGCAGAGTGCCCAGGCTCTGGCCAGCCCTGGCTAGTGGGGAACTTGTCAGATCTCCTCTGACAGCTGTAATGTCTGGAACATCCCATTTCACATTTGGCTAATCTGTGACTTTTTCTAAATAAGATTTAGTCTTAGGGTAATAGGGTCACTGTCTCTCTCTGTTAGCTTGTGACATGTCACCACTGTAACCAATAACACTTTGTATCAAGCGAGTCTCCTATTTGGTGGCACCGAAGCTGCTGGTGTTCACAGGCTGCCACTCCTTGGCTGAATTACCAGGCTGGAGTGGCGGGAACAGTCCCAGGCGGGTGCCACAATCTTGTTACTGTTGCCCAAAGTTCAGTAGCTGCCATCAGTAAGTGCTGCCTCGTTTGTTGGGTGAAATTTCTAGAGGGCTGGGGTAATTGTTCTGGACAGTTTTGTCTGGGTTCACCCTGGGACAGGGTTTGTCAGCTCTTTATTTCACTGTGCCAGGATGTATCTGTCTCTCTGTCCCAGCTATTGTATTTTTGAGTTTCATGATTTTTATTTGATTTTTTTCCTTCAAAAATATAGATTCCAGTTCTCTGTTGAAATTCTTCACCTGTCATCTGTTTTCTTGACCATATTAATCAAAGCTCTTTGATTAATAGAATGTGATGACTTCAGTATCTGGGTCGCCAGTGGGTCACTTTCTTGTTTTGTCACCTTCCTGCTGGTTTTTGGTCACTTGATCTTGTCCTCTAACATGTGCGGGATTTGGGATAGAATGCAGGCAGTGTATTTGGAAAAATAGTGGGGTCTAGATGTTCTCTTTCTTCAGAGGGGACTTCCTTTTCTTCTGAGTGACAGACAAAGTAGGGGTCATGGATTAAAAGGATCTGATGCTGGATCCTGCTCTTTTTAAGCACTATTCTAATTTCCCCTTTTCTTTATTCCTTGGGTAAAGCCTTTTTTCTTCCTGGAATCTGTGTCCCCAGCCCACAGCTCTGCTGAGTATTTGAATGTCATATGCCCCACTGTCTCTGGTTTTCTGGCCTTTCGAGTTGTGCCACTGGGAGCTTGGAAGGACGTGTCCTGTCAGCAGGTTGCTTCTCCCCATTTCCCCCACCCTGGCTGCTTTGTTCCTCCTGAACTCAGAGCCCGGTGCTGATGGTGAGCCCCGGTGAGCCCCGGTGAGCCTCGGTGAGCCACGGTGAGCTGCAGCTTTCTCCTTGGCCTCTCAGCCCCTGGGTGGCGCAGAAATTGGCTAGTGCTTTGACAAACGAACAAAGCAGCAGAGGATGTCAAGTTCACCTCAGCGATTCCCCTCTCTGCCCGGCCTGGCCTCTCTAGTCCCACTTGCTTTGGTTGCTTCCAATGGGTGGAATCATTTTTTGCTTTTCTAAGTTTTTTTGTAAAACTTTCTTCTTCGTTCGGGAGCTGGTGTGCTCTGAGCTCCTCACTCTAGAGGGGGTGGAACTCCAGAACATTCTGGTGTCGTTGCTCTTATGTCACAGAGGTATCTGAGCATGCGTGTGCCCCCCC
>NW_025999913.1:9996699-10078348 GCF_001458135.2 Marmota marmota marmota
CCCCCCCCCCCCCGTAAGTTAGTTCCCAACTTGGAATAAACAGACTCGTCAAGAGACAGTGACTCGAAGGGGAAGGCAGAAAACTATTTTGCAAAACTTGAACTAGGGAAATTGTATTCAATATTTTAGTAGCTGAGAGACTAAACTCTTCTGTATGATAGGATAAACTTATCCACACTGTTATTCTGATGTTGGGCTTGGAAGTGCTTTCTTTTCAAACAGTTCTTCATTGTTTCTTAGAGCAAAATAAGTACAACAAATAAGGCAATTTTATTAAAATACAATGACTTAATACTTTTATTATCATTTGGAAAGTACAGAGCATTCTTGAAGCCAGGCATCCCAGCTACTTGGGAGCTGAGGTGGGAGGATCAGAGAGTCCTGGAGTCTGACACCAGCCTGGATAATTCAGTGACACCCTGTCTCAGAGGGAGAAAATATTGATGAAGAATTACTAGATCCACAGAACTTATCCAGGTCCATCTTGATACACCTGTATTATCCTGGTATTTTGCTGGATAAATTAAAAACTTGTAATTATTAACTCTAAATTATTACCCTAAATATTCCTTTTTCCCCTATACGACAGTATAATAGGCAACCATTATTATGAAGAACAATTATTTCTTTATATATGTGTTAATTTTTTAAAAAATATGGTTCTTTTTAAAATTTATTTATCAGTTGTAGATGGACACAATATCTATTTATTTCTATGTGGTGCTGAGGATCTAACCCAGCATGTGTGAGGCGAGCACTCTACCGCTGAGCTGCAGCCCCAGCCCCTACATGTGTTGATTTTGATTAAAGTAAGTTCACAAGTTGAACCTGTAACATTTTAAAATAAATATTTTTTGCTCAAGGTGTTTAGTTTGTTGAGTGTTTTTTTTTTTTTTCTGAAATTCTTACTTGATTAGTAGATTCAAAATGAGCCTTGATAAAGCTGTAATTATTTAATTACACGTAGGGAATACTACTGATCAGCTCGTAGGCATTTAAATAATGAAAGTAGTTCCTAGATCATGAAGTGCTGTACACTTTTATTCCTGCAGATAGGAAAGTATACGAACACCCCAAACCCCTAAGCTCCAAGTGCCACCCAGTGTTTCACTAGCCACTGAAGCTTGTCCCGCTTCACGGTCTCTGAGTTTTGGGTGGAGATATAGAAATAGGCTGGATATAGTAGATGAGTGGTGAGTATTGGGGTGCTGCCCCCTCTCCCTGCGCTGCCACTGCTGTGTTTTGCGTGCAGGTCTGTCCCTTTCGCTGGGTGGCCTGCTCTGTGAGGATGGGGACATCTTGTTCATTGGTGGGCAGGGTAGCTGGCAACTGGGAGGTATGTATTAAATATTTGCTAAGTGAATGGTGTCAAAGTAAAATTTTGCACCAGATTCCTCTTGAACAGCAAGACAGATTATATTCAGCACCACCGCAGTCGGCCAAGGCTTCAGTGTCACCAGATCAGCTCTGCTTTGACAAAAGACAGGAGGCCTTTCACAGGCTGGGGCATGCCTAAGGCTGGGGCGTGCCCAGGGAGAGGCTCTGAAGGATGCCAAGGGTGATTGCCCTGTGGGTGAGGCAATCTGGGTTTGTTAACTGCTGTTTATTTGGAGGAAAAACAGATTTCTCTGTTTGGTAAGCTGGAACAAAAGTTAGTCTCTTACCCACAAAAGCTGGCTGCCAGGAGGGGCATCTCTTTGGGCATTTGAGTTGAGTTTCACAGAGGTGACTCAGGTCCTCAAGGAGACATTTCTGGGTGGTGGAAGATCTACATCTCAGAGGGGCAAGGGAAGGACTTATAACTGCAAGTTTTAAAAAATAAATGCTCTAGAAAAGGGAGGTCGGGGGTCTACCCACCTGTTGGCTGCAACAGTGAATTATTTGGCAGCATTGAGCTGTCTCAGGCGGGCATTTTAAGGGGGCTGAGGCTGTCCTAGGCATGTGGCCTTGAGTTAATAGGAACTGTGTTAGTTCTTGTTCAAGTCTCAGTGTGGGGGTGGACACAGTGTTTTATGCTGCTGCCCCCCTTCTCCTCCTCCTCTTCTTCCTCCTTCTCTTCCTCCTCCTCTCCTCTGTACTAGGGATTGAACCCAAGGGCAGTTTACCACTGACCACATCCCCAGCCCTTTTTATTTTGAGACAGGGCCTCACTGAATTGCTGAGGCTGCTCTGGAACTTGTGATCCTCCTGCCTCAGCCTCCTGAGTCGTTGGGATGACAGGAGTATGCCACCTCGCCCAGCCCAGACTGCAGTTCTTAACACCAGATATTGTTTTTTCATTGAACACCGATTTCTGATCTCCAGCAGGTATTTTAGTATTATTACGTAGGGATTTGTTTTCCTCACAGGCAATTTCCGTTAGTAACATTTAACACTGATGAGCTGCTTCCTGGGGTCAGAGCCTAGGAGAGGCTTCAGGCAGATGAACAAGAGGATCAAGAGGGCAATTGTGGCACCAGTGCTTTGCCTTCTCAGGGCAGAAACCTCCCAGTTGTCACTTGCATTGCTGTGATACCCAGGGCCTAGGGGAAGGCTGCTCCCAGTCCCAAGCCCTGCGGTGGTCGAGCGGCAAGGCCACCAGCCAGACGAAGTGCTTTGACCCAGAAAGGTGAAGTGATTTGCCACATGATTGGCTTCAGATCCCACAGCCTGCCCATCAGAGAGCCGGGCCTATGGTAGCCAACATTTTTGTGGCCCAGTTTAGGGTGTCACCCTGGGACACCGTTCACACACGTATTCACCCAGTGTTCAGTGCCCCGGGCAGCCCAGGCATTCCCTTTGAGGATAACTGGAAGGTGGACTTGCCCTCGGGGAGAGGGCACCTCAGCAGTGTCCCTGGCCACCCAGCCCGGCTGGCTTAGCAGAGCTGCTGAACTTGTCCAGTCTCTCTCTCTCTCTCTTTCCCTTTTCCTTTTTGGTGGAGCTGGGGATGGAACCCAGCGCCCCTCTTGTGCTAGGCAGGCCCTGTGTCCCTGAGCGACACCCCTGGCCCCTGCCCAACCTCTTCAGCTTCCTTCACACCAGATTAGGCAGCAACCATGGAGAACCAGCACAGACCAAACAAGCTTTCAAAACTTCAGCCCCAAGTGGCCACCATCCACCCAAGATGGAAGCTTCTCTGACTTCCGTTGGCTTGTGCCACGGGGGGGGGGGGGGGTGGCAAGCAGTGAGCGGGGGTCTCCCCTGGCTGCTTTCCCTCTGTCCCTTCCCCCTGAGAGTGCCCCTCCTGCCCTTGGCCTCCTCTGTTTCTGGGTACACCGTCTTGCGTCCCTGGGTGGGACCTGGGGGTGACTCTTCCTCCTGTTCAGAGGACCCGTGACCTACTAGTGAAGATGGAGAAGGGGGCTCACGCTGCACTGGGTGTGCCGGGCTGGGTGTGTCTAATGACGCAGGGAGGATGGGCCGGAGCAGTCCCTGCGGGAGCCACAGGCACAGAATGGACAGAACCCAGCGTTTCCCTGTGGTTGAGCCGTGGCGAGGTGGCGGCAGGCTCTGGGTCATCAGATGGGGCCACTTTAGGACATCTCTTCCTCAGGAGAGCAAAGCTGAAACTCAGGAGGGATGGGCCAGGCTCAGCAGTGCTGAGGGCGGCAGTGGGCACGCAGGAGGGCGTGGCTGCCCTTCTGCACCCCAGTCCCCTTGGCCCCTTTCCTGGCAAGCACTGCCATCAGGCGCTGCGACGGCTGAGTCACCTCTGGGCTCCCCCTCCAGCTGTCCACCTCCTGAAGGGTAAGGCCACTGTCAGCACCTAGCCCAGGGCCCACGTTGTAGAAGGCGTTCAGTTTGGTTGATGAATGAATACACGTGGTGGGTGGGCAGGGGGACACGGCATCCATGAACGCAAACGTTGGAAAGTAGACAGAAAGCTTTGCGAGTGGTTTTTATTTTTATCTTTTTATTATGGAATCATTTAAACGTATTCAAAAGCGGAGAAAATGGTGTAATGAATCCCTTTATACTAAGCTCTCAGCTTCCACGATGATCGACATATGGCCAATCTTGCTTCATTTATCTGCCCCTCCCCACTGGAGTATTTTGAAACAAAGACCAGATGTCATATGATTTCATCTGTGAATACCTTAGTCTGCATCTTTAAACGGTGAAGAGACTTGTCCTTACAACACGCATCCACAATGCCACTGTCACACCATGAAACAACAGGGTGATTCCTCGCTGTCATCAAATTTATGATCAGCATCAGGTCTCCTCTCTTGTTTTCCCCAGGTGGCGGGTCAGAGTCGGAATCCAGGAAGAACACACATGCGCCTAGTTGTTAAATCTCTCCTAGGCCGAGGGTTCACCCTTCTTTTTTTTTGCAATTTATTTATTGAAGGAACCAGATTCCTTGTCGTTGGGATTTCCCATAGCTGAATTTTAATCACTTGAATCCCTGTGGTAGAGTTTAGTTTGTTTTTCTGCCCCTATATTTCCCATCAGCTCAGGAATGGAGGTTTGATTAGATTTTCAGTTTCTTGGCAAGGAAGCTTGACGGGTGGTGGATGGAGGCACATGGCACCGTATCCCTCTCTGTCACACGAAGCTCTGTCAGTGAGCACAGGTTTGCTCTGATCTGTGGGTTACCTTCCCCGTCTCTTTTTTCCTAGCAGCCTTTGATCAACGTTGCCTACCTCAGAGGTTGGCAGACTTCTTTTGTAAAGGGCCGGGTAGTTCATGCTTTGGGCTGTGAGGGCTGCTTAGTCTCTGTCGCCCAAGAGCAGTCTCAGCCTGTGCCTGGGACGCTGTTGCACAACCTGTGTGTCCACTGGCAGGTACCTGCCCCCTCCTGATCTGGATGAGTTGTTTTACTAAAGGTTGAAAAGTAATATTGTCATCCTGCCATTCTTTGTTTATTATCACAATGCTTCTGTAGAGAATTTGACCTCATTAGTTACTCGATGACCTTGATGAGAGCAGGCTGTGAAAGGAGGGTCAGGGTGAATTCTGTCTTTTCCCCTCTCGACTCATTTTCAGGGTGAGTTGCATTCTGAAAAGGTGGTCTTCTGAGGGCGTCGAGCTTGTTTGGCTGGGTATTGTCATGAAGTCCTGGCCTTTCAACATATGTGAGATGCCCACTTCCTGGACCCAGGCCCTGTGGGTCCTGGAGGGCTCCTGTCTGGTGACCGTCACACTGCAGCCACCTGTGCTTCTGAGGCCCCTGTGCTCCAGGGCAGATGGGTCCCGAGTCTCAGTCGCTCTGTTATTAGGCAATAAATCAGCCGTCTCCGTCTGCAGCTGGAAAATCAATGAGGCCACTGTTTCTGTTTTATTAGGTAAGAAAAATGTTTTTCAAATTAAGGAATTTGATTCCTCTTGCAATTTTACCTAATTTAAAAAATCTGTTAACGTACTTGTCACTGTTGTTAAGCAGAACTGACACTTTAAATTTCATAGTGCCACATTATCCAGTTAGCCTGTAATCTGGTATGTGACTGATTTAATGCCACTTGGCTTTACATTAGTGCTAGGTTGAAAATAATCCATGTACTTCAGTGACCCAAGTTGAGCCTTGTCACACGCATCAAGACGCTCCGTCGGGGTTCATCGTCCCTGTTTCTCTCTGAGCTCGGCTCTTCTCCTGGCTTCCTTTCTCTCTCTCTGACTCTTCACGTTCATCCTGTTCTTCTCTCTGCCCCGCCACACTTGAGCCCTGAATTCATGGCAGCCCGTCCTCCCCGCCTCCCCGTCCTCCCTGCCTCCCCTGGTCTGTGGCCTGCTGGCCCCTTCCCCTTGGTCCTCCCTCCCTTCCCCTCCTGCCTCCCCAGCCCAGCTGCCTCCCGAGTCTCCTTTTGAGTCCTCGATGGTGCTCCCTTTACTCTCCGGGCACTGCCAGCTTCCTTAGGAAGCCCGTGGTCTCCTTTGGCACCCAGGGGCAGGTGACTCAGAATCTTTTAGAATCCGTCTCTGATTCTGAGCTCTGGTGTTTCTATTTCTGTATTTATCGCCAAGTCTAGCTACGTGGCCTTAATTCCATTTATTTATTTATTTCACTACTGAAAATAAAAGCCAATAGAAGACAGTATGTTTCTGAGGTGCCCTTGTGACGGACTCATGTCACTCGTGGGGTGGGTCCTGGTGCTGGTTGATCTGAAGATGGGTCTCAGGCCTTCCAGACCTTGGCTCCCAGCCGTGGTCTAGTTTGGACCTGGGCTGTACCGTGACTTCTGCTGCTCTGGCCTGGCGTGTTCTGACTGCCCTTGGCTTAGGCCTTAATATGTAATGAATTCAGAGCTATTTCTCCCAACAGTCCTTTTTAAAAAATATATATATAAGGATCATTTCTGTCCCATTAAAAAAATTGCAGCTTTCTACTCTATCCTGTTTTCACAGTTGAATGTATGTCAGTCAATAAATGCCACTTCATATAGCCGGGTTGCAAAGTTACACATTCATTAAGATTGACTCTAAAAGGTCTGTTGAGAAAAGCCATTTGGGGCAAATCAAGTCAATACAATTTAATTTCTATTTCTTCCTTTTTTGGTCAATCTTGGCTTAGGAATATATTAGATGTGGTGGAATTTAGAAAGTGACGTTTTTCTTTTGTGAGCCTTTTTACCCATTATTAGTTGAAGCATCTAATTAATTGGATTGATCACATTTTGCTGAGTCAAAGTACTGTTGGCCCTTGATAGTAGAAACATACTCTATTTCAAGAGCTGTAGCCATTTTTATTAATGCTGGGGAAAGATGATATTATTCTTTAGAATTATGAGAATTGAGCAAAACAGTTGCGACATGATAAGATGAAAATCACTTTGGTTTGTGACACTTCTTATTTTAGAATAATATAAAAATATCTTTCTAGCTTTTGCTGTATTTATAATTTTGTGAAAGCTGTCAACATTGAGGTATTGTCTTGATAACCATTTTGCTAAGTTTATAAAGAAACATTTAGAGACTGTTTAAAGGCCTTAAGGACAAAGTGTGTCACCTCAGATTGGTGCCCAGAATTTACAGGAGACAGTCCTGTGGGAGTTTTCTTCTCTGATTATATTAATAGATTCCTTTGATAAATCTAAACTTGAAGCTGACCTTGGACAAATCATTATAAAAATGGGGATTTTAAATAGTTTGGATAAGGAGCGGAGAGCCTTCATTTCCCCGCCCTTCACGAGGGCTTCCTCTCAGCCGTGACTTGGGAATCTTTTTGCTACTGCATTTTGTGATTAAGGTTTCTTGCCCCATCAGCAGATTCAGTGTTTCTTTAGGGAAGTGTTGGAGTATCACGTTTGTGATTTAAACATCTAAACTACAAAATGTGCAGCAGCCAGGGATACTGTCAAAACAAAGGGCTGACCCCACTGAGAGTGGGCCAGAGTGGAGGGAGGGGTCTCGGAGGCACCTGGACGTGTTCACTCATGGCAGGTCCCCCCGGGAGTCTCCTCTGGTCTGGCCTGTGGGGCGCAGGGGGGACAGTGGTGAGCAGCATGTCGGTTACTCTGCCACTCCAGGGCTGGACCTGCTAGTGCGGGAAACTGGAGCAAACAAACTAGTTCCATTGGCTTGTGGAGATTCATCTAAAACAGTCAAGCAGAGTGTTCCAGGAAATAAAGGGCGAGGCTTTTAGAAATGAGAGGGAAGGAGCACCTCCCTAAGACTGTGGTTAGATCTGTGACAGGGCGGGGTTTGTGTGACCGGTCACACTGAGGACCCAGCTTGGAGCAGGAGAGTTTGGACGGTTCCTGGAACTTAACAGAGACCAGTGTGGCAGGAAGGAGGGGTGGACACGCGTGGGGACAGGGTGGAGGGAGGGCAGACGTGGCTGATGGAGTTTGGATTTTAATCTCTGCGTAATGGAAACTATTGAAGCAGATGATCAAGATGATCCAGTTTACATTTCCAGAGGCTCACTTTTGGCAATTGCAAAGAAAATAGTTTGTAGCTGGGCAAGATGAGGAGCTGGAGGTGAATTGGCAGCTGAACCAAGTAGGTCAGAGGTTGGTGGAGACACCGGTCCTGGAGGTGGAGTTGAAGGTTGGAGATACACTCTGGAGACTGACTTGCCAAGGAGCTGGAATGTGAGGAGGGAGGGATGACGTAGAATCAAAGGTGACTCCCAATTTGGGGCCTGAAAAACTGAGAGCAGGATGGCGCCATTTGCTATAATAGGGAAAACTGTGTACAAGACAATTTGGGTGGAAAGAGAGGTGAGGAAGTTAAAGTTGAAATACAAGTGGAGGTTCCCTGAGGAGAGAGCTGCAGACACAGAGCTGAGGCATTGTCACTAGATGGTGTGCAGAGCTACTGGAGTGTGAGATCGTCCACAGGAAAGAATGCAATAGAGAAGAAATGGCAGTTCAGGACCAGGGCTGGGCGCACTGCGTTTAGAGATTCCACAGAAGAGGAGCAGCCAGACAGCGCTGAGAAGTGTGGTCAGTGGGTAGGAGGGAGACCGGGGAATGGGTCACAGAAGCTGTGAGCACTGAGCTCAGGGTGCAGAGGGTAGCCATTGGTGGTGGGCAGGGCAGAGGTGAGGGCAGAAGAGGGTCCATGTACCTTTACAGTCAACCTCTGCTTTCAGGGACTTCGTCTTATTTGTCTCTGCGTCCGTGACACCTAGAACATAATCAGGCGTAATAGGCAGTAAGTGAACACTTATTGAATAGAGGGGCCACATCATGAGTCTATCAAGAATTAACAACTATTGCTCTTTTAAGTGAGGTCTATAGCAGTTGAAGATGCTTTTATTTTTATTTTTTTAATTTTATTTTTTTATTAGTTGTTCAAAACATTACATAGCTCTTGACATATCATATTTTGCTTTTCTTATTACTCACTAAAATGCCAATAAAGGACAATCTGTGATTTTCAGCCATGACTTCAGAAGTATAATCAGGTAGTTTATTTGATCAACAAGTTAATTATCTCTGTCTTTTAGAAGAAAGGTAGTTACATTGGTTTTGAAAAACAGAGAAACTGTGTGGTATGAGTTTCATTTTGTGAAACAGGCCTCCAAATAATTAACTATTTCTACCTAAGTTTGAAATTGTAGAAATGGTACAAAGAGCCTATAATGTATTAGTCAGCTTTCCATCTCTATGACAAAATACCTGAAATGATTAACTTTTAAAGAGAAAAGGTTCATTTTGGCTCACAGTTTTGAGGTTTTCAGTCCAAGGTCAGTTGGTTTTATTGTTTTGGGCTTGAAGCAAGGCAGCATGTCACAGCAGGAGCACACGGTGGGCAAAACCATGCGTGTCACAACCATGGAGCAAAGAGGGAGAGGAAGGGATCTGGGTCCACAGCCATCTTCAAGGACACACCCCCAGTGACCTAAGGACATCTCACTGGACCCTACCTCAGGTCTAAAGGTTCCACCACCTACCAGTAGTGGGACCCTGGGTGTCAAGCCTTTAACACTCGGGCCTTTGGGGGACATTCAGCCACCAATTTAAAGTGGTTAATTTTTGAGATTTTTTTTTCCTGATAAGTTTGTAGAGCTTTCCAGCTTTCTTTCTTTTCTTTCCTCCCTCCCTTCCTTCCTTTTTCTTTCACCAAGGGAAATGGTAGAGGAAGCAGCTAAGAGGAAAGAGGTTGATTTAATGGGAGAGGCCTCGGTAATTGTCTTTTCAGGGCTGGGGTAGAACTCGCTGGGCAGATGCTCTACCACCAAGCCACACCCTGGCCCTCAGTCATTAAAAAAAATCATTTATTTATTTTTGTTTGTTCTTTTTAATTACATATGGCATTAGAGTCAATAGAGTCATTTTGACATATTTATACTAGTATAGAGTATGTCTCATTCTAACTAGGATCCCAGTCCTGTGGATGTGCACAGGTGAGAGTCACTGTGGTGTGTCCATATACTACACAGGAAAGCCACGTCCATTCATAAATGGCAGACTCAGCTTTCCCTAGGTGGGCTGTCTCTGGAGGGGACGCCCGTGTTTGACGCATGCTCTTTCTGCTCCCAGTGAAGAGTGTACTTTAAAAAGCCCTGTGGATTTCTGGATTTCTATAGTGCTACATAGGGCTTATTTATGAAAATACTTATGCTGATGATTTCATTGAATCCTCACAACCACTTGGTGAGGCAGGTGTGATCGCTTAGTCCAAGATCCCATTTCAGTAAGGTCTGAGCCAGTCCCAAGTCTAGGTCTCCCCACCCCAGAGCCCGTGTGCCTCCCTCTCAGGACTGCCACCCGCCGTGGTCATACTCCTGGTCTCATCAGGAAGGCAGATGTGATACCAGGTGCAGGTGGGAGTGCTGGTTTCTTCTCCCTCACTGCCGGACGTTTGTTGGTTTAAAACTGCTGACAAATAACGCACCCTAAACCCCACTCCATACGTGCAACCGTGGCGTCTTTCAGAGTTAATAGCCTGGGTTTCTAGATCATTAACTTGGTGTGTCCTAATGAATAGATTATGATTTCCCATCAGGTTAAATTGCTGGGTCTTGGATGAGGAGGGAAGCAGAGTGTTCATCTTTGAAGGGCTTCTGAGTCATTCCTCATGCCGTCAGGAGCTCCTGGGGACAGGCTAGATTCTCGAAGAGGCAGCTGTTGGGCCTTCAAGAGAGAGCTCTGAGCATCTGTTGAGCCTATTCGTTTAGGGTTTTCTAGGTTTAAACTTTCACTTTTTGCAGGAAGGATGTTTTTAAATGAAAAGGCACAGCAAAAACCTTAATTCTGAGAGCATCACCTGTACATGGTCAAAATGTCCTTAATGTTCTTAAGGGAGATTCTGATAATCGGGAATGATATCAGAAACTGGCCAGCACATAATGTAGTAATTATGGGAGTAATACAACTCGGCTGTAGCTGGAAGCCAGTTTTCTGAGTCTCTAGGTGGAAATCTGGACTTTATCGGGGAGTGGATGCCACTTGTGTGTTGAAGCTTAATTTCAGACTCAGGTTCCATAAATAAGAAGATCAGGAACATTGGGTTTTGTGAATGAAAGATTTGGCATCAGAGAAATGGCAAGTACCGTAATTTGTCATTAGCTGAGCTTAGAAACCAACGTTCTGCCTTGATGTTCACACACAATGATGTGACAGGGACCAGAACCAGCCATGTGTGATCGGAGACACAGAGTCATTAGTCAGAGTCTAGGACGCCACAGAAGCTGATGCTCAGGAGACGGGAGTGTGTGAGGAGCCATGACACTGAGCTTGGAAGTGGCTGTTAGCGCTCTCTCTACGGCAGCAGCCGTGGCCAGCCTTGAACTTGGCCAGCCTTGAACTTGTGCTGGTTTCCTGTCAAGAGGGCCCTCAGGTTCGCGTCTCCGCATCTCGAGAGAGCAGTGTTGGTGGTGTTTGTTTTCCCGGATGGAAGGTGTAACCAGGAGATGTGGGTTGGGACTTGGCAGTTTGGTTTCATAGTATAATCTATCCCATTAATGTCAAATTAAAATGGCTGATAGACTCTGTGAACATGATTAAGGCTAAAAGTTTATTTAGGTAAAATCATCTAACTACTAAGTTTGAAATTTGAAATATAAGAGTTATATAAAGAAAAATCAAGGAAGAAAATCCAAGTGGTTCAAGATCCAAACAGGAAAGGCCCCAAAACAGTGTGCGTTTTAAAAAGTATCCATGTTTTTGAAATAGAAAAACTCAAGAACTCTTTTCCAGTTCCTTTTTAGTATAAATGGTGTATAGTAAAACTGTCTGAATTAAAATGTGAAACTTGAAAGGTACCGTTCAGAAAGATCGCCCGGGAGAGAGCAGAAGAGTCCTGTACCTGGGTGTCAGACGGTTTGCTGTGAAGGAACGTGCAGACGGGAGCATTCCAAACAGCGAATTTTAAAAATAGTCGTGAACTTGGGCACGAGTATCAACCTGTTGTACGTCTTTATGTAACAGTCCCCGAATGTGATGGGTATTGCCAGCGTCCTCTCTAGGCTAGACGTCATCACAACTTCCCGAGGTTCTCATCTGGATAAATACTGGGGGAGAACTTCCCAGGAACTGTAGCTGGCAAGAATCCTGGGAAGGTCACGTGCTAACACGACTCGCTACCCTGTCCCTCTCCATTGTCCCCTGTCTCTCTGACCTATAGCACTCACTCCTGGGGCAGAGACCCCTGCGTGCAGGAGAGACCCCAGCTTTAGGGAAGCCGAGGTGGGGAGGTGGGGCAGGGGGGAGCCTTCTTCCTGGGCTGGGTCTGAGGCTTCCCGTGGGAGGATCTGACGTTCTGGATGCTGGGATGAAGTCGGAGGTTGGAGGACTCCAAGGAGGACTGAAAAATCACCCTCCCTCACTGTGTGTGTGTGTGTGTGTGTGTGTGTTCCACCAGAGACGCAGGAGACCAGGGGAAAATGGCCGGTTGGGCCGAGTCCTTCCTGTCCCGCAGGCTCTGTGGAGTAGTCCTGGCAGCCAGCCCACTGGTCGCACTGCTCTGTCACAGGAGCAGAGAGCATGCGCTGACCAGCACGCACCGAGCTGCAGTCACTTGGTCTCAGGCCGGGACCCCAGCAGTATAACAAAGGGAAATGATGGCGTGGCAGCCAGAGAGCAGGTAGGACACAGGCTGGATCCACTGAGTGGCAGCCGGAGACAGATGACGACCTGATCAGAATTGTAGGAGGACATGGGAGACCTAGCTGCAGTACAGAAAATGACCCAGAGATGGAAGGCGTGGCTTTCAGAGTGGTTGAAGGAGGTGATCAGTCGTGAGACTTTATCACTAGCCTCGTTGGTCCATGGGAGACTCAGAAAGCACAGAACCCAAACAGAGGAGTGTGAACCAGTAGATAAAGGAGACTCGGGAAGTGGAGCCCGTGGGTACCAGGAGAGCTGGAGGAGAAAGCAGCAGATGGAGAACAGGCAGCAGTCAGGTAAATGTAAGAGACACAATTCCTGAGCTCAAAACCAAGACTTGAGTCCATAATTCAAATGACTTAGGTTCCTGGGAAGATTTATGGAAAGATACCTCTGCATGTATTGGGAAAGTTCTCAAACTCACAGGAAAGAGAGGCAAAATCTTGGAAGCTTCCGGACAGTGAGAGAAAATTACCTACGATGAAGAAATATCAGACTAGCCACAGATTCCTCATCCATGTGCAGGGTAGTGGAGTGACTTCTGTAGACCAAGGTGAAGAAGACCCAGCCTGAGGACCTCGCAGCCAGGGGGCCGTTTCAAGGTCAGGATGAAGGAAGTTCGTTATTATGTTAGGATTCAGGGGTAGCATTGCCCACTCATTCTCCAGTGAAAATACTCCAGGGAAGATCACCAAACATAACGCTGAGCAGAAGGACAGACCTCCAGATGAGGGAGGATAATGAAGGAAAACCTTCCAGATGTAGTCAGTTCAAGTGAGGAGGAGGAGGAAGATCACATACAGCAGTCCTGACATAAAATGCAAATGAACTGTTTTTTTTCCCATTAAAAATTGGGTACTGTTAGACTGAGTTAAAAAGCAAGACCCTGAAGCTGTTTATAGGAAACGCCTGAAATAAGGCAATAGAAGATGGACGTAAGGCAAATGCCGAGAATCAGTAGAACGAGCAATATTAGGTTTAGGCAAGGTGGAGTCTCAGTTAAGGCATAAATAGGACAAGGAAAGACGTTATTTAATGATGAAAAGAAAAGAAAGAGTTTATAAAGAAGATGAAGCTCATCTGTAAAACACCAGTCCAAAGTCAGTAGAGCAACACTCTTGGAAATGTGAATACCGTTATGCTGAGACCCCTTGATAAACCCCTTCCACTCCCTCCCCTGTCGTAGCCAAGTGTAAGCCGTAAGTCAGAAAAACTGAATGAATAAATAAGTTATATTTAGTAGATATGTGGGAATCTTGTATTTCTTGAAAACAGAATGTTCTTTTCTGGAATAATTAGGAAAATGGATCATATGCAGACTACAAAGAGCATCTTGATAAATTCAAAGGAAAAGAGATGTTCTTAGGGCACATTCTTTGATCAGTATCCATTAAGATCAGAAATAAATAGCAGAAGGTAATAAAAAGAAATTTTACTGTTTAGAAGTTAAAACACTTTATATTACTTTGTATCAAAGGAGAAATCAAAAGTCAAATGAGAAGCTACCTGGAAATCAATAGGAGGATCTATTCCAGAAGCTTCAGCCAGTGAGAGTGTCACAGTCTTTAGATACTTTATTATTTAAACACAAGGACAGTACTTATCTCTATCATGAAACGGGAAAAAGAATGTCCCAACAAACTAAGTTAGATGGAATAATAAAGAGAAAAGCTGGAATTAATGAAGTAAAAATAGAAAGACGAGCACATTGATAACTGATTCTTTGAAAAGTATAATAAAATAGATAATGGGTTTTTGTGTCTGATTAGGAAATTAAAGAATAAAATATTTAGAAGTCTTCGGGTGAGAAAGGGGGCATACCCAGAGATGCAGGGCTGGTTAAAGGAGATAGCAGAGACATATTCTTCAACTCTGTGACAAAGAATTGGAAAAACTAGAAGAAATGGATTTTTTTTTCTTATCAAATCTCAAAGTCCAAATCCAACTCAGGAAGCAATGGATAATTTGAACAGGAAAGTAGCCGTAAAGGAGATGGAAAAGTGATTAAAGATCTGCCGTTGACAACGGCAGTGGGATCATATGGAATTACAGCTGTGTTTTATGTGACTTTTAAAGAACAAATGATTTTTATCATCATTTAAACTTCCAGGAGAAGTTGCAAAGCTCCTAATTCATTCACACAATAAGGACACATTTAATGGCAAAACCCAGGAGAGTACAAAAAAATTCTAGAGACCAACTTAATTTTGAATATAGATGCAAAATTCAGAGTACAGTAGTAGCAGATAGGACCCATCCGTGTATTTGAGGTCTCCACGAGGTCCAGGAGGGTCTTTCCAAGAGAACTCAGGACCTCTGAGGGAGCTTGGGGTCATGGAGAGACAGGTGAGTTGCTCTCAGGAACAGGCAGTAGCCTGGTGCCCTGGGCTTCTGCTCCGGTAAGGGACAGTCATGCTGCGCCCTTCAGGGGTGCTGGCAGAGCCACGCTGTGGAAGGGTCTGCCTGGAGGTGCCCCTCAGGGGCGTCATTCACGCTGAGGGACAAGTTTGCTAGCGTGGGCCTTAGAATCAGAGCGGGTCTCTTTTTGATTGGACATTTGGACACGCGGCGTTTGTTTCATGTTGCCCAGAAGCCCGCGTGTGAATCTTGGCAAACATGAGCATCATGATCACATAAACCTGCGTGACGGAGTACGTCGATGAAAATACTGAGTTTCAATAGCAGCTCAGTGTTGTCAAGCACATGATTTAGGTTCTCAGGATTCTCAGCGAGCGAGAGCAGGGTTCCTGCCCCCTCCCTCTAGGGCTGGGAGCTGGCACAGAGGTCGCGCAGCCTTTGGCCCTGGCCCTGGGTTCACTACTGCTCAGTGCCCCTCGCTGGCGGTTCCCTCCTCTCCTCCGGTGCCGCTGTCTGCGCTGAACACCGTCTTTTCCTTTCTGCGACCCTGCATACCTCTGTCCTTTCCTGTGGCGAGGGGGCAGTCTCTGTCATCCCTCCCTGCAGTCAGCCTGGGTTTGGGGGTTTGGGAGGGCGTGAAGCCGAGCGCACAGGGAGAACCCGCGGTGTCTCCCCTGTGTGTGGCTGGCAGGGGGGCTGGCAGGAGACTGCGCATCAGGGAATGACTGGAGCCCCCCAGGAAGTCGGTCACCAGTCTGCTGCCCAGTGCGAGGGCCATTCTGTGAAGGTGGGTAGGGCCAGGAGGAGTGACCAGGATAGAGCAGTTTCCTGCTGCTTGGCCGTGGCCTCAGAAACGTTTCTCCCGGAGGAAGAGGAAAGCCTGCCAGCGTGTGGATTTGTGGGCGAGGTCCAGCCCTGCCCTGCAATACCATGGGCATGTGTCCTGGACGGGTCAGGTCTGGAGTGAAGGAGGTATTAGGGCCTGGGGAAGGAAAGCCACCAAAGAAATGGTGTTTGTGTGTGAGACACTGGAGCCACAGTGTGGCTCAGGACCGCAGTTCTGGTATGTGGGCACTGAGGTACAGTACACTGTTTTCTTTTTAAATCCTACCTATGTTTTTTGGCCATCACCAGAGATTCCATTGACTTCCTTTGTCTTACAAGTCTGCATCTTGCCACGGATATCCGTTAGACATCCTTGTAGAACAGGAAATTGATTTAAAAATTAGCAAAAGTCATAAACAAAGAGGAAGAGGATGTGTATGCACAGGCCAGCTCTTCATGATTTTGAAAGACTGTCCAGGTGTAGGTACCCACGGCCTCTTTTCCATGAACGCAGTACCATCCGCAACAGAGTTTAAATTCTACCGTAGCTGCGCTCTGCTTCTTAGAAATGTTGTGACAGCCTTCTGCTCGCGTGGCTCAGGGTTGTGCTCAGAAACTCAAAAACATTTTGATGTTTTCCAAGCAAAGCATAATTTAAGAGAAGGCTACCAAAAATATCATGTATATGATACGTATATTGAAAAGGATTGGATACTTCCCACATTCTGCTCTCATTAATACTGATGATTGACAGCTGAGTGTTCGAGTCAGTCCCCGTCTTCAGCCACTTGTCCCAAGCCGCTGAGGTTAATATTATTATTATTACTAGTGACAAGACTGCGGGTACTTTGTGCTGGGTGTCATAGAGCATTTTTGGGTCGAGGCCTGCGAGTAGGTGAGCATGGGCATTTTTTGGTGGCCGCGCAGGAGTGGTGGTGTGTGGCTGACGCACTTTGTCCATGTTTACGTCTCTTCCTTGGGAAGTACCTCGACTTGTCTCTAGTGCCTACATTGGTAGCTTTCTGCTTCCTTCTGCCTTCTGCACCTGCCAGGCTGTTGGAGGTACCTGACACCTGTTATCTACCCGCACCCTCTGAGTTGGTGTGCTGTTGGGGTGCACCTTCCACTCTCTTCTCAAAGAGGCCAGAATGTGTGCAAGTACCAGGGAGAAACTCTCTCATCTCCAAAGTACCCTGGGGACACATGCCCCTCTGTGCCACACCCACAGGGTTCTTACTCCCACCTTCTTGGCTTATTCGTAGACTGAAATAGCTAAAGGGGGTGACAGTTTTCTGGTCTGGAGACAGAAATGTGTGAAGAGAGGACGGGATTTGACCTATTAGGGCCATTGCGCACCAACCTCGGGGCTCAGAAAGTTCAAGAAGCCCTTTTAGACACGCCTGTTGGCCCCTGTTCCCTATGGTTTTAGACACCTGGCCCACCTTCACTACCTTAGAGCCTGTGTTTTCCTTTCTTTGCAGAGTCTTCGCGTGACCTCTGCAGACATGCCTGTGAGGTGGGGAGCTGCGAGGGGAAGCTGAACATGCCTGCAGGACTTTGGTTTCTGTCGCTACTGGTCCAGCCTCTTCGCCTCCCTGCGGGTCCAGCTGAAATGAGATTCCGAGGGACACCTTAGTGCAAGCTGTTCCCCAGCCAGGAGCTCAGAACAGGAGCGGAGGCCGGCAGGATGGCCAGCCAGCCCCCCGAAGACACCGTGGAGTCGCAGGGCTCCGACGAGCTCGAGTGCAAGATCTGCTATAGCCGGTACAACCTGAGGCAGAGGAAGCCCAAAGTGCTGGGCTGCTGTCACCGGGTCTGTGCCAAATGCCTCTACAAGATCATAGACTTTGGGGACTCCCCGCAAGGCGTCATCGTCTGCCCTTTCTGCAGGTTCGAGACGTGCCTGCCCGATGACGAGGTCAGCAGCCTGCCTGACGACAACAACATCCTCGTCAACTTGACTTGTGGCGGCAAAGGGAAGAAGTGCCTGCCGGAGAACCCCACTGAGCTGCTGCTGACCCCCAAGAGGCTGGCCTCCCTGGTTAGCCCTTCCCACACGCCTTCCAACTGCCTGGTGATCACCATCATGGAGGTGCAGAGGGAAAGCGCCACGTCCCTGAGCGCCAGCCCCGTGGTGGAATTCTACAGGCCAGCGAGTTTCGACTCTGTCACCACCGTGTCCCACAACTGGACTGTGTGGAACTGCACGTCCCTGCTGTTTCAGACGTCCATCCGGGTGTTGGTGTGGTTGCTGGGCTTGCTCTACTTCAGCTCCCTGCCCTTAGGGATCTACTTACTGGTGTCCAAGAAAGTCACCCTTGGGGTCGTCTTTGTCAGCCTGGTCCCTTCGAGCCTTGTCATCCTCATGGTGTACGGCTTTTGCCAGTGCGTTTGTCACGAGTTTCTGGACTGTATGTCACTTCCCTCGTAATCCATAGGCAGGGCCAGCAGTGTCCACACGCTGCCGTGGGGGTCGGGCACTTCATGGTGTGTTTTCTTTCATGTTCTTTAAGGTTTCTGTTCATGGCTGGAACAGCCTGGGTCATAGGTCTGTGGCCTGTTCCCATCCAGGTGTTGACTGGTGGTTTCTCCCGTGTGCTGCGGTTGTCCATTTCTAGCGGGGGTTAGCCAGGCAGCTGTGTAGGCCCGGCCCTTGTGGAGCCCTGAGGGATCCCCAGCCCTTCCAGACACACCCCAGGGTGAGGTGTGCTGGGCTGCAAGAGGTCCTGGTGGCCTGGTTCCTCCTGTCACAGTCACAGATGCTTTGCCGAGGTGTGTGGACACGGGGAGTAGCTTTGAGACACATGTGCCCAGTGTGTGCCCCTCCTCCCTGCTCCCAGTGAATTGAGGTGCTTTCTGTGTTCACGTGGTGTCACCCCAGGTCTGTTGCTCCCCTGAGAGGCCCCTCCCTCTGCATTGCCTGCCAGGAGGACACTCCATCTTACTCCCGTGGGTGGCTGGACCGAATGCCTGCTCTGCTGCTTTCTAAAGAGAATGCAGGGCATTGGGGACTCCACCAGAGCAGCCTGCCTGGCAGAGGTGGCATCTGCCCGTGACAGCACTGTCCCCATGTTGGCTTTCCTCTCTCCCCAGACTTCTCAGAGAGCAGCTCCTGCTGGTGGACGCCTTCTTCCCAGAACACCTTGGTGTTGTCGGGCTCTGGCCACCCCTCCCCTGAGCAGGTTTCCATTTCACTTGTTCTCTTTGGTTTTGAAGATGTTCTTTTCTTCCCATTGTTTAAAAAGTCTGATTAGGACTTGTTGAGCTCAATCCCGGAACAATTTGGGGTGAATTTTGGCAACGAAAACCCGGAAGCAGTTAGGAAGATGCCTTCGCTCACGGTGTGAAGCGCTAGCCCAAGATCCGCTGTGCTGTGCCGAGTGGTGCTGTATACAGTGGCTCGGGGGTAGGTACAGTGCTGTGCCTGAAGCCTGGGCCACGCAGTGGACAGAGACAGGCCGAGCTGGTGGCCTCGTGGAAAGACCCTCAGGGTAAAGTGGAAGCCAGGGGCAGCTGAACCTGGGCCCCTGCTGTGTCCAGTCGGTCTTGGAACAGATTCAAGTTCTACGTTAATTTCAGATAGAAGCGGAAGCCCTGCGACTTGAGTCTGAACTTCTGACGGTGTCGGGGAAGTGAATGGACACAGTAGCGAGAAGAAACGGTCCAGCAGGCTTCAGGGTCGGGGGATAGAATGTTCACAGAAACTAGGCAAAAATAAATAAAGGAACTTTTTAGTGTCTTAAACCATTATCTATGATTAACATTAAAACAATTGCAACTCTTAGAAAAGGGCTTTACTAAGGCGACTTTAACTTGTCTATGGTGAAATATTTGTTGCGTGAAATAGTTACAGAGGGCCATTTCCAATCTCCTTACTCCTTATTGAGGAAAAAGGGATACTTACCTAGAATAGCAGTCTGGTTTTCATTAAATAACTATTAACTTTAAGAACCTGTGCGCCCGAGGTAGGTAGGATGAGAAAGCCTATGTGGATTTGGCTCAATTAATTTAAGCCCCAACATACAACTAACTACACTGATTCCAAACAACCTAGCTTAGGTCGCATTGTGAACGCAGTTTCCAGGAATCCATTTGTACTTTGAGTAAAATAATGTTTAAGAGATGTTTTGTGGTTTGGATTTATATATTTATAAGGTTTTTAAGAAACACTCATTTTGTCTGAAGTGTAACTGAGAAAATGGGTGAGTTACGCGATGAGCTTTCCTGACAGTGCTGGAGGTGGGACCGCGCGCTTTGCTTATTTGTATGACGTCTGCAGTGCTCAAGTCGTGTCTGTGCCTCGTGGCCGTCTCCTCCCTTGGTTTCCAGTAAGCTGTTTGGTTTAAAGAGTTTTAAATGTACAACAACAACAACAACAAGCTCTTCATGCTGTTGAATGGAGAAAGAGCAATGCTTTCTATTTTATTCACTGTGATGTCTTGTTTGTCTATTAAATTGTTATTATTTCAAACTGGAAGTTTGATTCCTGTGACTTGTGGCTGAGCTTCAGTTATGACTTTGGGCCCCTGTTAACTTTAGATAACCACAGACTGAACCTTCAGAAACACTGGGAAGCGGAGGCCTTTCTCAGGCACATGGAGATTCCAGAACTTCAGTAAGGCTGACCCCACCCACTGCACCTCTAAGAGGAGAGAAATCTAGGGAAGAGGGAATATCAATATTGTCTTTGATAAGCAGACTTTTCAGTTTTAATTTGTTTGATTTGCTTTCCATATTTCCCTAGAGGGAATCCAGTTTTGTTGTTGAATGGCTTACCTTTTGTGGTCTGGGCAAATTTTAAAAGTTGCCTGGTACCTACCTATGACCATTGTTAGGCAAAGTGGAAGTAACTGGAAAATTTGTGGCAGTTCTGTGTTTGTGACAGTGAATGGACACAGTGTGTTAACCAAGAATATTGGTTTCGAGCTGGGGTCGTAGCTCAGTGATAGAATGCTCGCCTCGCACGTAGGAGGCACTGGGTTCTATCCTCAGAACCACGTAAAAATAAAATAAAGCTATTGTGTCCATCTACAACTAAAAAAATATTTTTTTAAATTTTTTTTTGAGAGAGAGAGAGAGAGAATTTTTTTAATATTTATTTTTTAGTTTTCGATGGACACAACATCTTTATTTTATTTTTATGTGGTGCTGAGGATCAAACCCAGCGCCCCTCACATGCCAGGCGAGTGTGCTACCGCTTGAGCCACATCCCCAGCCCAACAACTAAAAAAATATTAAAAGAAGAAGAAGAATGGTTTAATTCACTTCTGAAATCTTTACATAAGCAAAGCGGCTACCTCTGTGGTCCTCACTCATTCATTGGCCAACGCAGGCCTAGTTGCTGAGACCCACAAGGGCGGTTCAGCACTTGCTGGGCTTCAGAGACACCCTGAAGACATTTCTCAGTATGTCAGCCTGGTAGACCAGAAGCCCCAGGGACGCTGGGATGGGTAGGCCAGCTGACAGAGTGAACCCTGGGCCAGGCGAGGGGCAGGTGAACCTGGCAGAGAGCAAACTCATCCGACCTGGGTTAGCATTTTTGGAGCCACGCTGTCCTTGCAAACTCTTCCAGGTAAACACTTGCCTTGATTCTTTTGAAACACCACAGAAACACCTCCTGTTATTCCAGAGCTTTCCTCAAAACCAGCGACAGTCTGGTTACAGGTAAGACCCTAAAAGAGGTCACCCATTTGCTCTTGAAGCTTGAAATCGTATGCTTCCCCCCACGTCTTTGCCCCTTCGATAGATCTTTATTTCTTCTTGCTTCAGTTCCCTTTATGAATTTTTATTCCTATAGGATTCGTATTGGGTATTTCCTTTTAAGTTTACTTTTGTGTAAAAGAGGTTTTAAAAAATGCAGGTAAATTAAATGTTGAGATTGGGGTAAATCCCAAGTGAGCCCTGGAGGCAAGGCTGATTCAGCCCAGTGCATAGTTTCTATCTGTGGTATAATCCAAACCTAAGTCTCAGTGTACAGATATTTATGGTTCTGACATGAAGGTGCTTTCAGTTTAGAGAAAAAGAGAAATCAGAAATTAAAATATGTCCTGAATACCGTGTTACTAAGTTGGGATGTGTGCTAATGTATTTTTAAAAGTGGCTGAACCTTTACTTAATTAAAACAGTCAATTAACTGAAACAGTTACTCTATCAGCATTTTAATTAATCAGGAGTTTATTAGATTTGCAACATATTAACCTTTTAAATTGAGATGTTGAAGGCAGGTTGCTTTAGATCTTGGTTATCCCAAGTGCACCTCCGCACCCAGTCATCTCAGGTGAGAGGTCTGGCCTGGAGACCCAGTTGCTGGCTTGGCAGTAAACAGTAACCCAGGGTGAGTGGGTAGAGGTGTGGACTGGGAAGGAGAGTCTAGGGCTGGGCTCTCCAGGGTTCTCCCTTGGAATGCTCAGGGGAGGAGCTGGCAAGGGAGCTGCTGGGAGGGGCCAGGAGGAAGGAGGTGGAATGAGATTGTTAGGTGAGCACAGATGGAAACAGTCGTCAGATCGGTTCATGGAAAAACAAAAAAAGGTTCTTCAAGCTTTTTGCATGAGGATTTGCAACTCTATGGAATAGAGAAGAGTGTAATTATCGCTGGTTCACTTAAAACTCTCAGTTAACCTTTTGCTATAATTGGCATTTCTCTCTTAATCCCCTTTGTCCCTTGTCCCAGATGTGGAACAGATATACCTCTAACAGTAACTTTGAAATAATGGTGTTTTTCAAAGTCCATTCTTGGAGAAAAGGAAGAAGTGAATGATAGGAACACATGAAAGTACATGTAAAGGAGACAGAAGCTCTGGATGATGATTTCCAGCCCATTTTAATACACTGGTGTCAATTTCATTACAACAGTTGCAAATCTGAGAACTCTGACTTAATGGGTTACGTAAACACGTGCTGCACAGTTCCAAACTTGACACTTCCCCCTAGTGCTTGTCAGCATGATCCTGGTTTGGTGTGCCGGGCCAGGGCTCTCTTGTGAGATACTGTGGACTAAGTTCAGATGATTCTGAGAACTGGTCGAAGGTTAAATTCCTTCTCCAAGTTTAGAGGGAGTTGAGCTTTTTATTGTTCTTTATCTCTGGATAAGAAAGCTTATAACAGAATTTTAAAATGAATTTTAATAACATTTTAAGTACGAAATGTTATTTTTAATGCTAAATAACATCATTAGTCAATAAATGAACATCTGTTTTGGATATGCATTGAGCCAAACCTCCCACACTCTTCCTTCCCCCTATCTATTTTCTCTGACTTCTCCTCCTCCTCCTCCTTCTCCCCCTGTGCCACCTCCTTTTCCTCCTGCTCCTCTTCTTTCTTCTTCTTCACCAGGGATTGATCCCGGGGCACTTAAACACTGAGCCACATCTCCAGACCATATCATATATATATATATAATTTTTTTTTTTGGAGACAGGGTCTTGCTAAGTTGCTTAAGGTCTTGCTGAGGCTGGTCTCAAACTTGTGATCCTCCTGCCTCAGCCTCCTGAGCCACTGAGATTACAGGCTTGTGCCACCGCATGTACCACCTCTCTGATTTCTTTAAGGCCATTATGGAAGAACTTATTGCACCCCCTGCCACCCTTATCCTCACCTCCTGTACACACAAGTGCACGTGCATGCCTGCAAACACGCATCCTCACATTTTTGGAAGCAGGTATGTGAACGAGAACCATATTACTCCTCCACCAATTGGTGATTATCCACTTACATACTATTTAAAAATATTTGTGATCACTAACAACTTCCTTTATGACTTCTCATAGAATAATGGCTTCAACTGCTTGTCTCTGAGGTGTTTCCTTCCTTTTTTCCTCTCTACTCTGAGCGGTAGAGATTACCCTAGCTGGACGACGCATGAGCTCGTTGACATTGTGATTTTTTTTTGATAGTACAGCTACAGTCTCCATTCTATAGTTCATTTTATTGTAATTACAGATCTATGTTGGGCTAGAGTTTTTACAATGATAAAGTTATTTCCAACCCATAATTTGACCAACCCTCATCACCAGTTAAAAGGGAACAAATTATGTAGCCTAATTGTATGGGATTTTTCTGCAGCTAGAGTAGAGGATGCGGTCAAGTGGTCCCAGGAGACCAGAGAATACTAAATTCTGCTCTCAGAACCGGGAAGGAAATTTGCACTGCTAATTACTTAGCCCAACTTGACATCCCAAATGGGAACCTGACCAGATTTTTTTTTGATATAAAGTTAGTCTCATTATTTTAACTCACAGTATTGGCTACCTACTATGCGTGATGTGTAAATGTCCCTTCACTCTCTGACATAACATCCACATACCTCATTGGAGAAACTGGAAAAAAAGACGATTAGAGGCTTTAAAAGGATTATTTCTTTAAAGCATTTGTTCCAAAATACATGATGTGGGGTGTGTCCAACCAGCGGACCAGTAGGGGAGACTCCTGGCTGTGTGTTGTGGGGGCCGAGCGTCCTCCTCCCAGATTCTCCTTGAGCCTGTGCCGGGGCCGAGAAGTCAGCCAGCTGGAGAAACCTGTTAAGAGGGTTAGCCCAGTGTGGTCCACACTTATGTGACCATGGAACTCTTTCTCAAGACGTCGGATTTTATGGAATTGTGGAGCACATTTTGTGAATTCCACCTTAGAATTGATAAGAAGCCTCAATGCAGAATCTGACTACAGATGTAAATCCCCAAACCGGCAGGGGAGTTGGAAGGCCCAGAAGAAGGTGGTAATAAGGCCATGGGGTCCAAATGGAGTGTCCAAATGCAAAGGGGGGCAGGGGACAGGCTGCCAGTAACAGGGAAGGAAGAAGCTATTGGTTTCACTTGTTCCCGACTTAAGCAGTTTACATCCTGGTCATAGTTTTATAGCTTTGTCCCTAACACCTACTTCAGCCTTCGACAGGTCATTGCACATAGGAAACACCTAAATACACGCACAAGGAAGTCTCCAGGGGAATAATTAAGTATCATTATTTATCAAGCCTATAAGACTTCCACAGTTAATCCTCCAGAGGAACCCAAGGTTCCAGCTTTTGGAAAACACTAACCAGGTTCAAAGTTCTGATCACCAAATGTTAGGGCTAGCAGGCTCTTCTAGATGAGAGCCCAGCTCTTTATTTGACAGGAAGTCAGCACTCGGTGGATGAAGGGGTCTTCGTCGAGGCCCTATCTGTCAGTATCTGCCAACTCGGTTTCCCCCCCTCTTATTTGTCAAATGATGGACAACAAAATCTGTAGCTGGACAGATTCCATTTGATCCCCACAAGCTCTGGCTGGCTATTAAAGTGGTAAAGGAGAGGGGGAGTGGTCGTCTGGATGCTTGCTCTGGAGCAGTCAAGTCCAAGTGCTCGAGTCCTGAAAACAGGGCCATAAAACAGATGCTCAGGGCTTCCTCACATGCGAAGACCGCTGGAGCCCGTGGGAGAAGGAAGAGGGGGTGGCGGTGATGGGTGGCCAGGCCACGTGGGACAGAGGACCCAGATGGATCTGGAGGTGCTCATGCTTGCCTTGGCCCGCCACCTGCACATCTCAGCGCAGCCCCTGACCTGCACACGGGGGCAGTTTCCTGAATCATGTGAAGGGGCGCTCTGTGCCCTTGTGACGTCCCCAGCATCTGGAATCACTGTCACATCCTGGAAGTGCTGTGTTAACGCCCTGCTCCCAATGCCAGACCTCTCTGGTGATGGGTCCTTGGACATCTCCCTCCCACCCCCTATAGCCCTGCCACCCTCTGGTGCTCTTGAGTCACAGAGTTTGAATCCTGTTGTTTCAACTGTACAAAACTTTTTTTTTTGGCTACCAGGGATTTTACCCAGGGGTACTTTACCCATTGAGCCATATCCCCAGCCCTTTTTTTGTTCTTATTTTGAAACAAGGTCTCACTAAGTTGCTTAGGGCCTTGCTAAATTGTTGAGGCTGGCCTTGAACTTGCAATCCTCCTGCCTCAGCCTTCCAAGCTGCTGGGACTATGGGCATGTGCCACCATGCCTGGCCAGAAACTATTTTTTTCAAAGGAACTTACTTTTTAAAAACAATAAATTCTATTTTTATAAAAGTCATACACATGTGTGGCATTAAAAGTTAAATAGCACCAAGTTATAAGTTAAATTGTACCAAGCATATTTAATTAAAGACAGATGGCTCTGGCCCATTTCTCCTGTTCCTTCAGGGCAACTACTTTGTATTCTTAAATTTCCTACTTACACATCTCTAAAAATCATGCATATGTAACAATTTCTTAATTTGCCCTCAAATTTTTGACATTATCTTTTGCAATCCTGTTGTGGAAAATGAGGATCTCATTTTCTTACTACCTTACACACACACACACACACACACACACACACACCCCTTACACATTCCTAATATATCCCATTTTGGGTGAGATTGGGATTCAGTGCTCAGATTGGCATGAATGTGTACTGTTGCTCAGAGCTTTTTGAGGTTTTAGTGCATTCTGAACACAGTTCTTCCACTATAAAACTTTTTGTTTCCTTTGGACTTGTTTCATTTGAAAATTACTTAGATTTCTTAGTCATTTAAAGATTACTTAGAGTTCTTCCTATAACTGAAGCATCCTCAGAGGCTCAAGCAACTGCAAAAAACTTTCCTTCCAGGTCACTGTCACTTCACACACGGTGCTGAGCTTTCCAGCGTGCCCTGATGGGGCCACCCCGCCCCCCGCCCCTTTCCTAACCTAGTCCCCATCAGTTACCTTCTGCACAGCTGCCTCCGGGAGCTTTCTGTCATCCTGGGGATTCTCCAGTGCCCTTTTCTTGAATCCCATCTTTTCCTGGTTTTATCATGTATTTTGTGCTTGTGGTCCTGGGGACTGAACCCAGGGCCTTGTGCATGCCCGGCAAGTGTTCAAGCTCTGAGCTATTTCCTGCCTGGTTTATTCATTTTTGATGAAACCCATTTCCCAGTGGCTTTCTGGTGGGGGGAGAGAGATGCATGGAGGTAAAAGTGCTAAGACCTTGCATGTCTGGAAAGGTCTTTCTCCCAGCCCTAGGCCTGATGGATGACCTGGTCAGCAGTCAGTCCCTCGGTGTCTGGTTGCCTTTTAACACCGCCCCCCCACCCCCAGTTTGCTATGGAGAAGTTCTGATTTCTGATTCTTTGTTTGGAATTTTTTTCTTCCATTTTGAAATCCATGAGGGTCGTCTTTTTGCCCACAGTGTCCTGAAAATTTCACAATGAAAAATGACCACGCAGCTTCTTTGCATTGATTGTTCCAGGCCTGCAGGAGGCTCTTTCCAGAAGTTCCTCTCTGTTCTCAAACAAAATGTCCCTGCTGTTCTCGTATTTCTCACTTTCTTTCTTTCTTTTTTAAAACAAAATAACCTCTTCTCCATTTTCTTTCTTCTAGCTCTGGAACTCAGGTGGGTCAGCTTTTGACCTTTCAGAATCAATCCTTTGATTTTCTTATCCTTTCTCTCTTACCTTTTTTTTTTTTTTTTTTTATCTTTTTCATGTTGATCTAATTTTTGAGAATTTTCCTCAGACTGTCAACATTTCTCTTTATATTGTTCATCATCATTTTAACTCTGTGAGTTCTCTTTGTCCTCTGCATGTTTCTTTGCCTCTTAATTTTTTGAACGACATTCTTTTCTGGTTTTCATGAACTCGCCCTCTGCTCTCGTCCTAGCAAGGACGTTAATGCTAGAATTTGTATGTGCCCATTTGCTCCCTGGGCGGGGTTCCTTTTTGTTTCTGCCCCTGTCTCGTGGAGAACCCCCACATCTCTGGTCTTCAGCTGTCTTTTCAGTTTAGCGAGGAGCTGAACAAATTGGTTGGAAGCTCTGTGTGCGTGCCTGGGGCTTGTCCTGGGGACCCTGGGGAGGAGCCTCCTGTTTCCTTGGCAGGTGCTCAGCCCCTACTCTGTCTGTCTATCTGTCTGTTAAGTGGACCATCTTCCCTGGGGAGGGTGGTCCTGGCTGCCAGGGTTTCTCAGGCTGAGGGAAGAAGGGCGTGGGCTCCCTTTCTGGTCTATGGCCTGTCCTTTATGTCTCTTTTCTCAGCAGGACTCCTCACCTGTCCGTGGGCCTGGTGTCTCTAAGGACAGCCCTTCTCCGGCCTTCAGCAGGGCAGGACAGGGCAGGTGCAGTTGCCTGGCTGCACAGAGAAATAGACTGCAGGAGGCGGGAGGCGCGTTCCCTGTGGGCCACCTCTGGACGCATCCCTCCGAGATCCAGAGGTAGCTGGTGCCTCGGATCCTTGAGCTTTGCCCGGTTCTTCTGCACAAATCAACTTGCTTCTTTGGCATCCTTTCAGCTCCTCTGTGCCTCTCCACCTGCCCCGCTGCAGGCTGAGGAGCGACCTTTCCATAAAGTATCTGCTCACTGCCTTGATTAGCTGGGGTGATTCAAAAAGAGCTCCTGTAGGTTCCAGAAAATTTAGAAGTTTTCTTGTGACGTAGGATATCACAGTGCGATAGGCGTTAACATCTTCCCAAAGCCTGTGCACAGCCCTGTCCTGATGCCCCCTGCAGCACGGATGGGTCTGCTGGGATTCAGACCCAGGTCCCCGGCAGTCTCACCGAAGAGCGAAATTCTTACTATCATCTCACTACATTAGGGTCTGGAAAATGTGCAGGGGACTTTGACAGATTTTTAAAAAATTCACTTCAACATTCCTTACACCTAATGGAGAAAGGGGAAAACGATTGCTGGTTTAGAAATTATTTTAAATAGAACTTGAATAGCCCTGAGCAGAAGCAATTTTCTTCTTTAACATAAGTCTAATAAACATGCCATGGCTTTAGGGGTGTAAAATAACTCTTTAGCAGAAATGAGACATAACACTTAGAATGATTAATGATCTCATAATCTGAAAATCTCAGATCATCAAAGCCAACATTTTTCTTTTAAAAGGTTTATTGTGGCCAGGTTATTCATCAACATCTATTTTGCAACGTGCTGACATTGTTCTAATAGGAAATTTGGAAATAATTAAACATCTGTCAGGCATCATTTGTTTTCAATTATGCAGGTAAATGTGAGACTGGTGTCTGTTGTCTGTGTAAATATCTGACATTGGGACATCTACCAATTCTGCACTACATCGGGTTGCAGAATAATGACAGGCTACATGTTAAACAGCAATGAACCTGAAATCATGTAACTCTGTGGAGCAACTAAGGAGTTTCCTGTGCTTTTTGAGTGACATTGTGCTTGTGAATTACAAAGCCACAAGGAATCTGGGGCCCTGTTCCCTTTACTGTTGTATCCACATGATTTACTGAGCACTTACTGTGTTCCAGATCCTGAGCTAAGTGCCTTAGGTACATTATCCCAGGTGATTGCCATAGCAACCCTATTTTCCTCATGTAGTAACTAAATTCAGAATGTTGCCAGGTTTCCTTTCCCCAAGTTGGCTCTATCTTCTTCCTGGAGGGATTCCCTTTTAATCATGTGTGTGTTTTGCCATATCTGCTCACACACTACCTCTTGATTCCTGCTGTGAAAGAGGAGGTTTTGAACTCACGTTTCTTCCCACTTAACCTCCTCTCAAGTTTCATTGGTTATTATTTATAATTTGTTTTACCGATTGTGTTTATAGCTTAAGTGATATGCTTCAACGTTTGCTCTCATTTCCTTATGGCTGGCTGTCTCTGGGTTAAATTCTAGTTCTGAGATCCCAGCTTATTTTGATTTGGGATGGAGATTCTGAGAAAAGCCTGCTAAGGGCATGCTTGTAAGCAGCATTAATAATTTTAAAATAAACTTTTATTTTTCCAGAAAAATCCAGATAATAGTAGAAAGAGTCTCAATATACCCATAATGCAATTTCCCCTCTTATTAGCAGCTAACATTGATATGGCACATTTGTTGCAATCAATGCACCGACATTAATATTTTATTAACTAAAGCCCATACTTTATTTGAATTTCCTTAGTTTTGTTCTAATGACTTTTCTCTGTTCCAAGATCCCATCTTGGACATCATATTTCATTCCTGTTTCCTTAGGTGCCTGTTGGCTGTGACAGTTTCTAGGACTTTCCTTGTTTTCGATGACCTTGGCAGTTTTGAGGAGACTGGTCAGGTATTTCATACAAAGGCCCTGAACTGGGTGTGTCTGGTATTTCTTGCAAGTAGCCTGGGGTTATGGGTTTTGGTGACCAGGACGGCAGAGGTGGGATGCTGCTCTCCTTACCTGGTGTCCGTGGTGCGCTCTCCATGTTGATGTTGGCCTTGATCTCTTACTGTCACATTCGTACGCTCCTTCCTGGGCTCTCCCCTTCCCGTGCTGTGCTCTTGGGAAGGAATCACCGTGAACAGCCAGGCTGTTCCCAAGTGGGGACTTGGGCTTCATTTCTTGAGGGTGAACTGGCCACATCAGTCATTTAGAATATTTCTGCATGGGAGATATGTCTCTTCCCCTTCATTTATTGACCTGTCCAATTTTTGTTTTATCTCAGTATGAACTCATGGATATATATTTTATACTTTGGGATATAATCCAATACCACTTTATTTAATTTCTTGCTCGGATTGACCCAGCTTTGCTCCTTGAGAATTCTTCCATGTGCCTTGTATCTCTTTTTGACATATCCCGATCATTGTGGATACTTGTTTTGTTTTGTTTGAGTACTTCCTTACTATCAGGCACTAGGAGGTAGTCTAAACTCATCTTGTGTATTTCTTGTCTCAGTCCTAAACTCACCTGTTCCTTCAGAGTCCTGGTTCCTTTTACTGGAAAGTGATATTGAAAACCCTACCATAGCCCATCCATCGTGGTGGCGCACACCTGTAATCTCAGAGGCTCGGGAGGCTGAGGCAGGAGGATGGAGAGTTCAAAGCCAGCTTCAGCACCTTAGTGAGTTCCTGAACAGCTTAGTGAGACCTGTCTCAAAATAAAAAAATAAAAAGGGCTGGGGATGTGGCTCAGTGGTTAGTGCCCTTGGGTTCATTCCCTGGTAGAGAAAAACAAAAACAAGACATACCACAGGCCCCAGGTGTCCAGTTGGTCCTGGGTGTTGTATCTAGGCCCACTCGGTTGGCAGAGCCAAGAAATCACGTACACTAACTGTCGTATGTAGCACATGCAGATCTGTCAATATTTCTATATGTACCATCTGCACCTACAGGAAGTTAAACGAGGGCTCTACTATTGTCTCCAACTTTAATGCAGTACCACCTGGATCATTCCTCCTCCCTTCGGGTATCGGGGAAATCCTAGCCCAACAGTGAGGAACGTGGCTGTCATCATCTGCCACCCGTTACCTTTTGTGCAGTGCCAACCGACGCATGCAGTGGGGTCAGAACGGTCAGCCCGCACCCTCTGGGACACCACCGTATCACAGCAGGGTGATGTTGTGCCATTCCTTACAGACTCTGCTCATTTCTAAGTCAGCACCCTTCCCCCATCGTCTTCAGTGAGGTTGTTTCAGACATTTGTGATACAATCAGATTGTTTTGTCACACTCTGCACCCTCAAGTCCCACAGTGCCCTAAGTGACGTTTTAAGTTTGCATTCATGAAGTTCACTCTTTGTGTAATTCTTTGAATTCTGACCAATCCCTAAAGTCATGTTCCCTCCGTTACTATATCACACGAACAGTTTCGCCACCCGAAAGTCCCCTTTGCTTCATCTATTTCACCTTTTCCCCTCCCTGTGAACTCCTCACAACTATTTTTTTTTTTAAAATCATGTCTGTGGTTTCGTCCTTTCCAGATTGTCATATAGTCACAGTCATGTGGTATTTCATGCCGTGATATGCCTTTACGATTTATTCGTGTCTTTGCAAGGTTTGAAAGCTAACTTGCTTTTCTGGATACTAGTCCCTGTTTGACAGTTTGTTTTTCCATTCACTTACTGAGGGACAGCTTGACTGTTTGCAGTTATCGGTGAGTATGAATGAAAAGTCACCTGTAAGCTTTTGTGTGGGCATAAGCTTTCAAATCTGTTGGGTCAATATCTAGAAACACAATTTCTGGATTGTATAGTAAGGCTGTTTTGTTTTGTAAGAAACTGCAAAACCATCTTCTGCATGGGAGAAGATATATTCCCACCAGTAATGAATGACAATCTCCAGTTCTTTGCATGTTCACACACACACACACACATTTTGGTGTGTGTGTGTGTGTGTGTGTGTGTGGGAGGGTAGTCATTCTAATAGGTGTATAATATTTCATTGCTGTTTAATCATGTACTTATTTGCATTTAGATATCTTTAGTAAGCCATCTTTAGATCCTTTGCCCATTTTAAAATTAGGTTATTGAGTTCTTTGTATGTGTTGGATACTAGCCCTTTATCAGATTTGTGTTTTGCAGTATCTTCTCCCAGACTATGCATTGGTATTTAGTTTTCTTAACAATGTCTTTTTCAGAGCAGAAGTTTTAAAAGTCTAATTTATTAATTTTTAATAAAATCCAATTGCTTAGTCAGCTTTTTTTTGCTGCTGTGACTAAAAGACCCAAATAAGAACAATTTTAGAGAGGAAAAGTTTATTTGGGGGTTCACAGTTTCAGAGGTCTCAGTCCATAGATACCTGTCTCCATTCCTTGGGGCTCGACGGCTCGACGTGAGGCAGAACATCATGGCAGAAGAGTATGGTGGAGGGAAGCAGCTCACATGATCGGGAAACAGAAACTCCACTCACGAGGTACAAAACACATACCCCAAAGGCACACCCCCAGGACCCACCTCCTTTAGCCACCGGTTAATCCCTGTTAGGGGATTAATTCACTGATTGGGTTAAGGCTCTCATGACCCAATCATTTTCTCCTCTAAACTCTCATGCATTGTCTTACATAATGCATGTGGGAGGACACTGCACATCCAGACCATAACACCAATATATCAGGTTTTTTTTCATGGATTGTGGTTTCAGTGTTGTATCTAAAAATGTTATCATCAAACTCAGGGTTTTCTTTGATTTCTTCCAGAAGTTTTATAGTTTTGCATTTTATAATTAGATCTATGATCCACTTTAAGTCAATTTCGCAAAAAGCTTCATGAAACTTGTCTATATACCGTAAGATGTTTTTTGTTTTGTTTTGTTTTGTATATGAACATTCAGTTGTTCCAGAACTATTTTTGGAAAGGACTGTTTTTTCTCTATTGAGTTGTCTTTGCTTCTTTGTCAAAGATTGACTGGGTATATTTGTGTGCCTCCATTTCTAAGGGAGAGCATTAACAGATGCTCTTACCTTAGGCCCTCTTTCCTGTTGGGTTTGAATCCCTGTGTTGGATCCCTCGACCTCCAGTGTATTCCCTTTCTCAAACCCGCTAGTGCAGTCCATTAAATTTGTCTGGTTGTCGTCCCCCAACATGCTCATAGCTCTTGTGTCATTAAAGGGGTAGCCCATGGAAGCGATTTTGTTAATAAAGACAGCTGTTTCACATAGGACATCTTGGGGCTGGGCAGTCCTGGGGTTGACAGAATGGCTCTGCAGTGTCACCAGTGACCCAACCTGTTCATCCTTGGGTTCTGCCAGCTTCATTGTTTGGGTGACGTCTCCTGGAGTGTTCATTAGAAGGCTGATTCATAGAACAGGGATATCTTCATAGAGTGGGAATCTAAGCAGAAAGGGTTTGGGCAAGAAAATAATTCCCAGTACCCGAGTGAGCAAAAACTGGAGCTTAAAGCTACCTTCAGATCCATCGGTTGCAAAGCAAGCAGGACTGCTGCAGACATGGTCTATTTCCTTCAACGCTATCCGGACATAAGCAGGAATCTCCAGGCAACGAGGAATAGAGGAACGGGTTGGAGGCAAACCTAGGGTCTTTGAGGGCATTTATCTTTTAATGCTCAGATAAGGTATCGCTCCTGCCCTGCGGTGTCCTTACCCGCTCAGCTCTCTTCACACAGAATTCTTGCAAACATTGTCTGTACATGTGGTTAGTCTTACATTGTTAACTGTCCCATATTATGAGTTTTCTTTACAAGCCTGGACCTTTTCTTCAAAAATCTATCATGGTGTCTTGCGCCTGGAGATCACACCTCATGCACTGCTTGGCTTCTAGAATCCTGTGCGTGGTGCACCCATCCTGGTGGTCTCAGAACACAGTCTGGTGCGCAGAACCCCCATCAGGCTCCGTCTTCTGAGTGTCTAGACTCCTCCCTGCCCCTCCTCCCACACACATCAAGGACAATTTGAGAAATTAGTAGGCGGTTTTAAAAATGATGACTATATAAAATTATTTTTGTAATAGATGATATGCAAAATGAGTAACACTAGACTTGAAAAACAGAGTCTAATCTTTTGAGGGCAAAGGAATTCTTAATTCATGACTAGTTTAAAAGACCATGGCTTTGTAATGTAGCATCTTTCCTTCTATTGTAAATAGTGCCCCCACCCCCCCAAAAAAAGAAGAAAAAAGCATATTCCATCCATCACTTTAATAGTAATATTTGACACATTGAGATAATAATATCGGTTAAAAAGAATAATGGAGAATCTAGCAGACCAAGGCATTGGCTTGGGTGTAAACATGCAATTACAACTTTTCAAAATTGTAAGCAAGCATTTAAGTCAGATGGGCCGAAAGCACAGAAAGATTATGGGCGGTGTCAGAATAGGGTCAGTGGGGTGGAGAAGAAGAGAGAAAGACTGGGTATTAGGCAGGGGAGGCTGTTGAGGTAGCCTACTCCCAGCAGCGACCAACCTCAGGCTCTCCCAGAACCAACCTTCCTTTAATGACTGGTATCTGAGCCATCTGCTTGGTGTTTATTTCTTGTGAGACACACAGGAGAGTAACTAATTTTTACTGCTAGGAAATATATCACAATTTTACTCATCAATCCTAAGGAGAAAAAAACATCACTTACTACTGCTGTAAATCAGATAGCTGGCTGGGCAATTAATACACATCAGTCTTTTATACTTCTTCTAGGAATCCAGGAAATAGGTGTTGCTATCTTATTGTACTGATAGAAATATTGATCATGCAATTGGCCAAGGTTACAAAGCAGTGGCTGACCTGAGACTCTTCCCCATAGCTGGCAGATTTTAAAAGATGAGCTCTTTAAAGCGGTGGTTTTCTGCTTTGGCTGCACATGGAATCATCTGGAAGCTCTAATTCCTGGACTTGCCCAGGCCACCACCCTGACCAATTTAATCAGAACGTCTAGGGCTAGAAGAGGGAACCCACAGATTCCAATATGCAGACAAATTTGAGAACCACTGTTTTAAGAGACAGGCTTATGTAGACATGGGACAAAATTGTTCCCACTAGAAATTATTTATTAATTTGAAATTTATTAGCATAAGTGGTGTGGTGAATAAAACACCGATGGGGGCTCAATTTACCATATGTCTTGGGAAGTCATAAGTGAAAAAAATATTGCCTCAGAGGAAGAGTACATGGAGTACCTGTGAACCCACATCCCAGCTGGATCCAATCTCAAGTCATGCTTTTTAGTTTTTCTTAATAATTTTCCTGATCCTGTTACGCTTTCTCTCCAGGGAAAGGGTATTTTTCATTTCCTTGCCTCCTTTTGCTCTAATATGGTTATTGTCCGAGTGTCCATTTGGGGTCCAGGTCCTCAGTGTCCTGAACAAAGAATTGAGCAAGACACACACAAGTAACAGACTAAGTACAGGTTTATTGAAGGTGAAGGTGAAGTAGCACTCCATAGGGTGGAGGGGAGTGGACTGAGCAGGAGAGAGTGGCTCAGGCCCCGAAGTCGGGAAACTAGTATCTTCAATGCTAAGCTGTGAAGCATTTTCTTCTCTATACAGACCCCATTGAATATCTGACCCCATTTGCCCCCATTGATCACCTTAGGATACCTAATTAGAATATCATCCAATTTCCCTCCATTGGTTACTTTAGAAAACCTAGTTAGAATACTGCCCACTATACCCCCATTTTTCATTTTAAAATACCAAACCTGTGGCCTGAGTTGTCATGGTGATAAGTCCTCAGTGGTGGGAGTTGTCATGGTAATGGGACTCATTGTAAACAGGAAGAGGACTCCTTTCCTTGTCTTCTCCTCCAGTGACTTCTTTCTAGTACTCTGGGTCCGCCATCTTGGTGTCCCTGAACTCCTACTTAACATTATGTTTGTGGCTACTATCATGTGCGCGTTCTCCAGCTGTGTGAGTGCCACCTATTCCGCACCACTTTCTGCAGTGTGGTCCCCTCGTTGTTTTGAGATGAACCCATGTTGACACCAGGGGCCGAGGGATATCCCACTGGGTGCTGTCAATCAGACAGCAGTTGGGTAATTTTTTCTTGATGGTTTGTCATTACAATCAAGGAGAACGCTCCTGGTCACACGCCTCCCATGCAAGTGCTCAGGAATTCCTTTAGGAAGTACAGTAAGAAGGGTTTTCTTGGGTGGAGGGTTTTACACGTCCTCAACTTCACTCGATTTGACCAATTGCTTCTCAATGTAATTTACTACATTGGGGGCTCAATTTTTCACATCTGCCAGTGTTGCCAGAATAGGTTTTGTTTCTTTGTGTCTTTGAAAATCCTGAGTGTTATCAAATTTTTAATTGTTACCAAACCAATGGGTGTGAAGTGGTTAATTGCTTTAATTTGCATTTCCCCAACTATTAAGTGATAGCAGCAGCTTTCCCATGTTTACCAGAAACATAATTTTGACCTGATTTGCTCCATCTCCTTCTGGCTTGCTTGCGCTTTCCTTATTGATCTTTGGGGCATTTTCATGTCTATTCTACACTAATCTCTTGTCAGTTATGCACACGGCAAAGATCGTTTCCAGTTTGTGGCTTGTCATTTCAATTTGTGGTGTTCATTGTGAACAGAAGGTTTTAAATTTGACACAACTGTATTGATGTTTTCCTTTATGGCTTATAACTTTCAAAACTTCTAAAGGAAATCCTTTTGTACTTTGAGTCATAAAGATATTTGCCTGGATCCTTTGCTAAAAATTTAAAAGTTTCCACAGATATTATTTAGTCACCTGTAGTTTACTTGGGGACTGTTTTTTTGTAGCGGGAAAGGCTAAGTTGTGTAGAAGAAGCAGACATCCAGGGGGAGAGGGGCTTGTCTAGACAGGGCCGTCATTGTACCTGTGGCGGGTCACACACTGGTGCTTCAGTTCTGCTCAAAGGTGACCCATTTCTTCTGATCCATCTCAGGGGCCAAAGTCGGTCCTGTGAGCACGTCTAACTTCAGAGGGGACAGAGAGGTGCCACTCCATGATGGGCCCAGGAGTAGGAGACACCTGGGGTATTTGGTGAACAGCACAGATGACCATCATCACTTTGAAGTAAGAAAGTAATTTTTATTGGAATCACCAAGAGGGTCAGCACCATTTTTGAAGTCTCCATATTGCCTTCTTGATTTGGAATGCCACCTCTGTCACCTGTGAAGTTTGACATCAGTGTGAGTTTCCTTGTGACGTCCTCTCCTGCAGCTTTATTCCCCAGCATCTTTCACAGCTTAGCTTTATACAGCTCCTCGTCTGATATCTTGCAGCAAAAGACCCCTGACCTTGGTTGTCCCCTTTAAAATGGCCTCAGCCAATAAATAAGTAAATTAATAAATAGATAAAAGAGCCTCAGCAAGTCTTGATCCTTTACTTTTCCTGTGGATTTCTCAATCAGTCTGTCAAGTTTTATGACTCCCTCTTGCGCTTTGGTCCAGGCTCCTCAGCGAGCAAAGCCTGTGACTGAGCCTGGGTCTTTCCAATTCCCAGAGGAACAGAAAGGGAAATGCCCGTCCGTGAATTGCTGTCAGTGAGTGGAGGAAGAATCGTCCTGCTTTCTCTCCAAGCTCCTTCACCTTTCTAGGAGCTTCTACAGCCCTCGCGTGGGGCTTGCCCAGAGCCCACCCTGCTCGGTGAGCACTTGTTGACTGGAGCTGGATGTGAATGAGGGAGACGCGAAGTCCAGGGGCACCCAGCACAAGGGGACTGGGAGCGATCCTTCACCGCGCTGGTCCTGGTCGGTGCCAACACAGAATCTGCTTCCTGCCGGGCGGAGGCTGGACCGCATCAGGGCCCTTTGGTGGGATGCCACATTACAAAGCAGGGACAGAAGTTCCCATCCGCCCCCAGAGCCAGGCATCCTGGAAATGAGGTCTATTTGCACCTCTTCCGAAAAGCATTGATCTCTGATCCTGAGTCACTGAGCCCCGGGCACCTCTGGCAGCTGCGCCTGTGAACTAATCATCTCCCTCGTCCCAGTTATTCCTCCCTGGGGAAACGGCCAGTGTGTACACAACAGATGCTCACTGAACCAGACTGGGGGGAGATGGCCGTCTTCAGCTCTCAGTCCCTCTGCAATATGGCTGGTTGGGGAAAAAAAAAATAGAACGTAATGGAACATATCAAAGAAGACGTCTCTCTGAGCCCCTGGATGGCTCCCGGGGGACTTTCCCATTTCCAGGGCTACTGTGTGACTCATACCTCCATTTCCTTCCCTGCCCTTCTGTGGCAGGAGAGGAAGAGGCCGTGTGCTTCCTATGACTCAGCCAGCCAGCCTGTTAGCATCGATTTGTTCTTGGTGGGCACCGTGGGGCAGGAGGCTCTGCAAGCCACAGAGGAGAGTGTGGCGTCTGCTCTCACTTCCGATTCCGTATCAGCAAGGCCAGGACTCAGAGATGGTTTATCATCATTCCAATACCTGGTACTGTTGGCTGCCTCTGGAAGTTGGTGTGCCTTGGTTCAGGGCTGAGCTACAGAGGCGCACACACACACTTGGACACAGGATCTTTTTATCCAGTGTAAAATCAGGCTTTCCAGGGAGAATCAAGATGGAGAAGCTTGACATCAGCCAGCGTTGCTAATAACTATTACCAAGGCTACGCACAGGGTGAACATGACTGGAGCCATTCAGTAATGGACGGCATTGCTCCGTGGACAGTGAGTGCACACGACTGGAGGGTCCCATGGGGCTACAGAAAGCTAGAGCACTGGCCGAAGAAAACACCTGTCTGTTACTGAGAGGATCCACATGGCAAAGGAACTCAGGGAAAATGATCGGGTCTGTGTGGTCTCCTGGGGTTGCTGTAACAGGAGCCACAAAATGGGTGGTTCAACAGAGGTAGAAACTTATTTTCTCCCACTTGTAGAGGCTTGAGGTCTGAAAGCATGGCGTGAGCAGGGCCATGCTCGCTCTCAAAGGCTCCGGAGGGTCTGTTCCTGGCCTCTCTCCCAGCTCCTGGTGGTACCTTGGCTTGTGGCCTGTAGCTCCTGTCTCACGAGGTCGCTCTGACTCCCTCCCGGTTCCCTTTCCATAAGGACACTGGTCCTGTTGGATTAGGGGCCACCCTCCTCTGGTATGACCTCACTTCAACTATTCATGTCCACAGAAGCCCTATTTCCAAATAAGGTCCATTCTAGGGGTCTGGGAGTTAGGACTCCAACTTAAGGAATTTCAGGAGACACAGTTCAACCGATAGCCCCTTGCACCTCGGTGATCTGGTTGATCAGATCAGAGAGAGAGAAAAGTCTAGTTATTTCTATTTCTTACCTTATTTAGCTATTACTCATCTAACCCTAGTATTCCCCTGTCTGGACCTCAAGTGAACACTTGTTTTTTCTTACCCTGATTTTCTTTGAAAAGTCCTTGGACTTTCCAGTGTTTCTTTAGCTCTGCAGAGACCCCCCTGCCTGCAGCCTTCCCTTACCTCCAGCAAGAGATTCCTGGCCTTGATTATATGTAACAGCAGCATAATCTGGCCTCTAGATCAGCAGTTAATTTGGTTTTCTCAATAATCCCTCTGCCCTCTCATGCAGGCTTTGCCAGCTGGAAATCAAGAGCTCTCTTTTTGCAATCTGAAGCCAGGCTCCACCCCCCACCCCCCCGCCATCTACAGTAGCCTTTGCCCTCTGAATCTTCTGTGAAGTGTATGACGGTCCCTTAACACCATCTCACACTCAAGATTCAAAACAAACTCACCGGACCTCAGCAACTCCAGAAAGTCGCTTTACAATCACTGTCTAGTCAGAACACAATGAAACTTTGAAATAAATGCGTTTAGCCAGGTGCGGTGGCACATGCCTGTCATCCCAGCAACGAGGGAGGCCGAGGCAGGAGGATCATGAGTTCAAAGCCAGCCTCAGCAACTTAGTGAGGGCCCGGGCAACTTGGCGAGAGCCTGTCTCAAAATACAAAAAGGGCTGGGGGTGTGGCTCAGCAGCTAAGCGCCCCTGGGTTCAATCCTGGTACCAAATAAGTACATAAAACAATGTATTTAGAAGATGATGAACGATTCTATCATGGGAAGATAAAGGCAAAGCGGCTAATTAGGGAAGCGTCTTGTGCGTGACTTCCTCTGGTGATCATGGGACCATTCCTCTTGTAATATTGCAAAGAAAAGAATCAGGAAATAAACCTATGGACTTTGTGCCATGTCAGCTGTGGAAAAAACACAGAAAAGGGGGGTGGGATGACTTGGAGGGACATGTGAGCAGTGGTTATCGACAGGTAATAGGATGCAGGTGAGTTTCATTTTCCTTCTTTAGATTTGCCAGTATTTTCCAGACACCTTTCAAATAGCCTGAGTTTCTTTCGTCCTTTGATTTCTTTCGTAGATGAAGACACAGGATATAAGCTCTGCTTCTCTGAGTCAGTGTGGTGTGCAGGACAGCCTCGGGGGCTTCCTTCTGAAACAGTGAGGTCATTTACTCAGGGTTGATTGAACAGCGGAAAGAAAGATGGTTTGGTCGAGGAGTTTTGGGCTGAGAAGTGGGCATTCCCCCCTTTTCTCTCCCAGGTTCGCCTCGTGTGCTGTGCGTAGGTCTTGATGCCGTTACCCTCAGGAGCCCAGGTTAAGATGAGTGCTGGAGTTTCGGTTGAGGCCACAAAGGTGCTCGAGATGGGGCCATTGCACGGGCTGCTGTCTGCCAAATGACACTGATGAAAGACACTTGTGAATTTTGTTGCTAGAAGCCAAAGGGCTGGAGGAACGTAGGTGGAAGGAGGTGGGAGTTTGCTGGGGCATCTGGCAGCTCTTCTGCTCATTTATAGGGAGCTGTGTGATGACGGAGGCCCAGGTCGGAAGACTTTTTCTTATTTGAATTCCAAGGTGGAAGTAAAAGTTCTTATCTGGTCCTATATTCTCCTTTGAATTTTCCCAGGGAGAAAGTTTCCTTCTCCACTTCTTCAACCCTCTGCAACCCTGCATAGCCACAGGACAGGTGGCTCCCGGGTAGGAGTGAGGAGCTGCCATGACTTTCCCCAGGAAAACCTTCTCTTCTTACCCCCATGGCTGACGCCATGGTAAACTGTTCTGCACAGAAGGAAACATGGAGATTCCTCTCCTCAAGATCTTTGTTTATGACCTGGAGGATCCCAGGCTGCTTCCAAGACTGAGTCCAGGCAGGTAGCTCAGAGCTCTCCCGCCGTCGATGCCCAGGACCAGGCAAGGAGAGAATGATTCACGGGTTTCCATTAAGGGTGAGGATGCACAGCCACCTCCTTGGTCAACCTAAATAGCTCCCTTTTATGCAGCGAGGTGAGAACCACAAATATCTGCTGCCCTAAATTTGAGGAACACATTTCTGGTAGAGAGTTGGGTTCCCCTCTCACGTCCCTCTGGTGAAAACTCTTCTGTGGCATTTCAAGGCTTCTTTAACAGAGAATGTCACCAGGTTGGTTCTCTGTCCCTATTAGGAGGTGCACCCCACCGTGGAGCATGGAGGATGTAGTTTGCCCCTTAGAGCTGGGACTCTTCCTGCGTGAAGCTCTGTGCTTGGTGGAGAATTTATTCAACAACATCATTTTCTTTCTCAGACAAGAAATAGTCTTTTTTTCTTTTTTCAAATCTTTGAACTGGTCTGACAGTTTAAGGCTGCCGTGGCAGACAACCTTGGCTCTGCGTCTAGTTTTAGAAGGGGCGCCTCCTGTGCTGTGCCCCTGGGAGCCCACCCCCACCTGCTCATCCGATTGGATGTTCCTCCGTCCGTTTGATGCCAGAGTTCCACGCCCTCTGGTGAGCTCTGGACAGTGAGGGTGTCTTGCTTCCTGCTGAAATCCTCTGAGACTCACCCTTTGGTGATAGTTTCTCAACAAACTTTTTGCTGGTCTGTCTTTTAATACTGATTAGTTCTTTGGGAAGACAGACGTCTAGGGAAGGTGCTGCAGGGGCCCCACTGAGCCTAGTGCAGGGTGAATTCCTTTCCCCTCCTCCCCTTCTCCCCTCTTCCTTCCTTTCTTCCCAGGAATAAATGCTTCCCAGAATTCGTAGCTCCCTTCGTGTGGAGGGAACGAGTCTCTGTAAGGGGAGCTGTTCTTATCTTGTCCTTTATCCTCCTTTGAATTTTTCCAGGGAGAAAGTTTCCTTCTCCGTATCCTCTACAAACATTTTTCATCGCCTGTCACTGGGTCCCTTCTTTGAATGCTTTGGTGGTGGCTGAAAAGCCAGCAGAGGACTTCTCAGGCGGCAGGCCTCATCTTGTCATTGAACACAGCGCCTTGCTGACAGTGGTTCCTCCCGTGAAGGGAGAGAGACTAAGTGCTTTGTTTTTCTCCATCTCCATCTTCTGTTTTTCAAACTTGACAATTTTCTCCAATCCACCTGAGATTCAATTTTAACTTCATGATCCTTTACATGTTTTGACATTTCAGAAATCAAAACAACAGGGATATTATCTCCTAGCAGAGTTTGATCAGTTATTGCACAGACGTTACCAAAACAGGGATTCGTCAGCCTGTGCTTCTGTTGAAGGGGACGTCAAGGATGAAGCCTGAGCCTCTCCACCTGGGGCAGCAGGTGTAGGAGTCAGAGCTCTGAGCTCTTCCCCAGCTGTGTTCAGAGGAAGCCATTGGCTTTATCTGCCTCAGTTTCCCTACATATAAAATAATCAGATCCCTTTCTAAATGGATATTTGCTCCATGCCCATTAAAAACAACAACAAAAAAAAAACAAAGACTTAGCTGAGTGGGGCGACACATGTCTGTAATCCCAGCAGCTCAGGAGGCTGAGGCAGGAGGATCAGGACTTCAAAGCCAGCCTCAGCAATTTAGCAAGGCCCTAAGCAACTCAGTGAGACCCTGTCTCTAAATAAAATATAAACAAGGGGCTGGGGATGTGGCTTAGTGGTTAAGTGCCCCTGAGTTCAATCCCCAGTACTGAAAACAAACAGAAGACAAACAACTTAATGGAAAGTCCTGTTTTCGAATTTTCTAGCATCTCTCTGAGATAAAGTCAGGTAAATTCTGGGGGTCAGTAACAAAAATCAGGGAGGTTGGCAAGTTTCTCAGCTTTGGGTTAAAGCCTTAAATTCCCATCATCAGAAAACAGCGCTCACGGCCCGTGGACCTGGGCACCTGGTCTCCCCACTGCTCTGTGCAGATGCTGTAGGGTTTTGGCAGAGTCTTTTCTGGGGTCCCCTTCCGTCATTTATAAATAGGATATTTATAAATCGGCTATTTATAAATCATCATAAATAGGGAATTTATAAATCCCCTATTCCCAGCTCACAAAGCTGTTCTTAGGCTACCTGAGGGTGCTCGAAAAGGCTCCGAGCTCATCAGGAAAAAGGAATTGTCTTCTTTCCTGTTTTACAGTTTGTCTCCTACTGTACGAATTTTTGTGAGCTTAATAGCATGAAAAGGCAGCACTTTTACACCTTTGTATTTTATATTAATCTCAAAAACACTGGCATTGACAAGAAGTCGCTATCAGCCTCGAACAGCTTGCTAGAGATCCTTCCGGTTCCACGGGATACCCCTCAGTGACAGCCAGAGAGGTGATGAGTGCTCGCATCAATCTTTCTTTTAGGAGAGAAAAATCGATCCGTAGCATTGTGGAAACGGACCTGGGATATTATTAAGTATCAGTTAGTTTGATGACATTACAGCGAAGACCATTTCCTTTCCGCAAAATGGCACCTGGATTTAAGCAATTACTTTAGGCCATCTCGCGAGCTGATCTTGAGTGTGACAGGCAGCCTCAGATCTCTTCCTGCCTCTGTTGTCAGAGCTGGCTTCCTTCCTACCGGTTCTTCTGGAAGACACAATCCCACCCAGTAGAGACACGTCCAAGTCCTCCTCCTGGCAGAGTCCGTGGTCCCCAGATGGCGCCCACTGCAGTCTCCCTCCCCGTTGCCCACGATCACATCAGGTGCACTTCCAAAGCCCTCGCTGCACGCGTGGAAACACGCAGAGACTGCAGAGGCTTGAGCTCAGGCAAAGGCAGCATCTCTGTTGCCCTCTGACCACGCTGCTCTCTCTGGAGGTCCTCTAGAAGACGGGGCTCCCTGCGGGAAGGGAGGCTTAGAGGCTTTGCTTAGTTAAGGACAGAGAAGAGCATCTTAGGAGCGTCGATCTTTCCTCTTCACCCTGAGCCCTTTACTCCATTTCCTGATTCCCACAGTCAGGTGTCAACCTGTCCACATGCCCCTTCACAGCGTCTTACTGTTGGCAGTGTCCAACAGCCTGCAGATGTCATGAGCGACCATCACACCCTACGTGACCGAGCAACCTGGCTTTCCGCAGGGTGCCAGATGTCACAGCAGATCACACTTAACTACAGTAGCCTGCACAAGGAATTGGCCTTCACGTGCCTGGGTTGGATGGACTGTGTGGGAAAGACCTGATGGAGAAGAAATGAATGGCCACACAGGTGGACGCACTGGGTATGCGTGTGGGGGTTGCACTTTTTTCTCCAGAATTTCTGAGAAATAGTGAATTCACTAATAAACCTATTGTGCAAACAATTTTAATTAATACATACTTTTTGGTGCAAATGAGCAGCAACAATTCCTTACCTGTGTTCAGAGGTTTACAGATTACAAACGTCCAGAGACCCTGGAAACCAAATGAACAGAGAAGAGCCGATTGTGCGATGGTTTGGAGCAACCACCTGCTGTTACTCACTGAGCCTTAGACGCTCAATAGTACTTAGGTCTTTATCATGGCTGACTCTCTGTCGCTCTAATCCTTCCAGAAGCTTTTTGGGGCGGCTTTAAAGTTTCCAGTTATGTTATGATATGGAGCCTGCATTTCCAACAATACTGGTGTTAGTTCAGAATTAACCCCAGCTGATGTGTCCCTCTCCTGAGACAGGATGAAGAGGGCCATTTAGGTGCACTGGTGGGACCTGGCCAACTGTCAGACTCTTCACTTGCTCACTTGATTGGACCTTGGGTGTGTTACACGTTTCCAGCTGTGGATGAGGTACCATCACTGCGGTCTTCAAGGGTGGGTGTGCCATACTAGATAGATGTTAAGGGGAAGTGTGAAAGGTGGTACTTGGCAGCTCTGGAAGAGCTTTGCTGTTTGCTCACCAACCTATTTTCTCCTCCCCTTGGATATCAACTAAACTACCCAAAGGCCCTTCAGAGTCTCAGTGACTTTTCTTTAGTCACTGAGATTTCAGGGCTTATTTGTTTTAGCCTCTAGCAGTTACCTTACTTCATATAATAACCATTAAGGTTCCATCCAATACTGACATTCTAAGTTTTATAAATCTTGAGAAACAGGACTCAGTTTTGACTACTTGTGATTTTCATACCACTAACAGTTAATTCTTTATGTTTTTTTTCCCCCCCTTCTGGTTTTCCACAGGATATCCATTACCCACCTCCCCTTCCATGTTTAAGGGAGCTTTGGATTCACTCCTGGACAGGAAAGTGACTGATGGGAATTGAGCCTGACTGCCCAGCTGTTAGTGTAATCAGAATTCCCCAGAACCAGGAGGCTATCTATGTCCGTCTGTCTATCTGTCTGTGGGAAGGTGGCCAGTGCCTCACCTGGGGGTCCTTCTTCCTGCCCAGGAGGGAGTAAGCCACTGCAGAAAATAAGTCAGAAATAATTAGTGAAGAACAAAAGACAAAGAATCAGAATTATAGTTTTAAGGTCGAGCATCTAATGGATCCAGCCCACACAGGAGCCGGAGCTGGAAAATTAAAAAATGGCTCCGGTGGTTTATTGAAGGGGGTCCGTCAAAGGCAGGGGTGAGGTTTCGGGGGTGGAGTCTTGCTTGGTGATGTCTTGCAGTCAGCAGGTTGATTGGCATCTTGGCAGGTCACACCCATCTCTGAGAGGCTGTGTGACTGCCGCAGGTCACCCCATCTCTGGTGCTGTGCGGGACCAGGCAGGGCTGAATAGAAATTCACATGTACCTGGGCCATCTTACCCCATGGTACGGCCACGGGAAGTCCCAGACACCAGATGTTTCTATTTCTATGCTGGTGTAGACCACACATAGCCCGTGGACTGTCTGTCTGTCTATCTATCATCTTTCTATTGAGAATCACAATGGGAATGGGTCCTGTGACTGTGTAGGACAAGATGTCCGTGATACGCCATCTGCAAGCTGGAGAACCAGAAAGGCCAGTGGTGGGACTCAGCTCTGGCCCGAAGGCCTGGGGCTCCCTTGGTCCCCATCCGAGGAGTTGAGGAATGGGAGGATGGGGGAGAGCCTGACTGAATCTGAAGGCCCAACGACCAGGAATACCAATGTCCAAAGGCAAGAGAAGATGGATGTCCCAGCTCAGAAAGAGGGAGAGGGTGTACCCTTCCTCTGCCTTGGTGTTCTGTTGAGGCCCTCAAAGGACTGGATGATCCATTCCCCATCGGGGAGGGTGATGTTTACTGACTCACATGCTAATCTCTTCCGGAAATACCCTCACAGGCATACCCAGAAAGAACGTTTTGCTGGCTACCTGGACATTCCCTAGCATGGTCAAGTTGGCAGATAAAATTAACCATTGTACAGCTTGAAAGCAAGATTGTTTTCTAGGCATGCATTCAGTTTGCTTCAGGTTTTGCCACTTGGATCTGGGGGTAGTCTAAGTCGACGGGGAAACCTGACCTGGAAACAAGTGTGACTTGGCATCAGGACATGGTGATTACAGTTTGACAGAGAAGAATGCGGGGCCCAAAGTGGAGACCAGTGGGGATGGTGCCATTCAGTAGATCATGGTACTATCTAAAAGACTTACCCGCAAACTCTGATTTTCCCCTCTGAATACCACTGTCAATCAGCTTTCCATTGCTGTAACAAAATGCCAGAGATAATCAATTTAAAGAGAAGAAAGGTTTATTTTGACTCACAGTTTTAGAGGTTCCAGTCCATGGTTGGTTGGCCCTGTTGCTTTTGAGCCTGTGGCAAAGCAGCACATCATGGAGGAGCAGTGGGTAGAGGAAGTTGCTCAGCTTATGGTGCTGGGAAGTGAAAGTAAGAGGCCAGCATCCCACCATCATGTTTGAGGGAACACCCTTATTGACCTCCAACCTCCCACCCGGCCTCACCTCTGGGCCTCAACACCACCTTCCAATGGCACCATCCTGGTGATAAAGCCGTTAACACATGGGCCCTGGGGATCACTCAAGATCTGAACTATAGCAGCCACTAAGGCGAGCTTTATTTCCTGTATCTACTCACTGAGGAAGCCCGGGAAGTGAGCGCTCAGTGATGTCACAGGCCTTCCGCAGGCAGTTCCAAGGGGTCCCTAACCCATTGCACAGCCATTAAGTACCTAATGGAGGCAGAGGTCTGAACTTTGAAGTAAGACTTAATGACATTTGTTTTTAATGGTAGCTCATTAGTGGTAAATCAAGGGAATTGATTTTAATTAACATAGACCTCTTCCTGAAAAATTGGGTGTTAGTTTTAGAATAAACTCGAACGGGGCTATCTCTGAAAGGAAAATCATTTTTAAAATGCATCTTTCTACAAATTCCTGGTTTTGTGTTCTAAGACCCTTGGAAAACAATCATCACCACCACCGTCATCATCACCCATCACGGTGGGAGCCAGGATCTGAATACAGGTCAGAATTCTGGATCCAGAGATTGAAACTCCTGACCAGCACCCTGGGTTTTCTCCTCCTTCTCCTCTTCCCACTCCTTCTTTCTTCGAGGTACTGGGGATGAAACCCAGGGCCTTGCGCACGCCAGACAAACGCTCTGTCACTGAGCCACGTCCCAGCCCTTCATTTTAATGTAGGTAATGGTGTGGTGGATAGGTCTGCTTAATCTCCTATCTTGTGTAGTGCGTGCGTGTGTGCGTGTGTGTGTGTGTGTGTGTGTGTGTGTCAGAAAGAGAGGGAGACAGATGAGATTTCATCAAAGGCTTTACGATATAACCATTTTATGACGTTATATTTGTCACTCTTGACCCAACCGATGTGTGATCATATTCTAATAAACACGTGTGTATATTGGAGTGCCTGATCTCAATTAAAAGTCTGCCCTGTTTGAATGTATTTATTTACCTGTGGACTTTGAAGTGCTTCTTACTTAGAATCAGATTATTTTAAGAAGCATGGAAGGTAGAGGTGGTTTTCCAGCTGTGGGGTGCAGCACGGGAGGGCTTTTCTCTCTTTTACTCGACTCTTTGATGTTGCATAAGCTACTCACACGTATCAGTTGCTGTTGACATCGAAACCCACAAATATATTTAGCACAATACACCGGAGGCCGGGAAGTGAAGCTTTTAATTAGCCTTCAGGGGATTTTCTAAGATCATAGGTTTAAATAAAAAACAGAGGTGGGAAGTTCCCCACAAAGGTAACACGTGCGTTTCCTCCTAAATTTGGGGTGTGATCTCAGAGCAAGCGTGAGCGCCGACCCACAGACAGAAGGAGTGGATTCTCTATTTTAAAAACGTGTTTGAACAGTTTGAACGGCCCATTCCAGCTACGGAAGAAAGCAAGGACTATCACATGCCTCAGTGGATGGTTTGGAGTTTTAAAACCCGTCCACCCTCGGCAGAGGGTGATAGGTGTGCTCCGTCCTTCAGGAGCCGGGGCTTTCCTGCTGCCCCCTGTTTCCAGGGCGTGAGGAGTCCCGTCTTTGGGGCAGCCCCTTCCCTCCAGTTCCCTCCCATCTGGGACCCAGCTCACCCACGGTGACTCCCAGCTCTCGTTCTCTACTTTCCACCATGATGAGCCTTCTAAGATACATTCAGGGTTCTCAATGCGTCCCATGGAGTCCCTAAGACCATCCTGGAAGGAGGCGGTAGAATCCCTGCTGTCTAAGTGCAGAGGCTGGGGTGAGAGGCCGCGGCTCCCCCTAGCAGGGCACAAACACAAGAGGTCGATCCTTTCGTCCCTCATGCCCCCTTTTCTGAAGGGAGGTTTCCTGGAAATAACTCCTGCTTCTGTGTGTTTGTTCCTAGAATCCTTCATGGCTCAGACCTAGAGAGTCACCCGTTCCTGTTCATTCTGGCTGTTGATGGTTAACGTGCATCACACCAGGCCCTGCACGTTCTCCTCTACCTCCTTTGGCACTAATGTTCATTTTAGGTAGCTATAACAAAATGCCACAGACAAGGAACTTGATAAAGAACAGATGTTTCTTTCTTTATAGATCTGAAGGCTGAGAGGTCCAAGAGCAAGTGCCCACACCTAGTAGGGCCTTCTTGCTGTGTGGCAAGAGGAGTGTTGTGTTCTCACAAGGCAGAAAACTGAGCCACCCCTGCAAGCCCCTTTGGACCTCCTATGACCTAGACACCTCCCGCCAAGCTCCGCCTCCCACTTTTTTGCAACAAGGAATTGTTTCCACCATGAGATTTTGGGGGGATACGTTCAAACCACCGCAGCTACCCACTCCATCCATCAGAGTCTCCCCAGGCTTATCATCCTGGAACACCTGACCTTGGGAGGGAGTGTTCAGGCTGGGGGTCTGCAGAGCTGGTGATGGGTGGGTGGGCAGCTGGGAAGCCTGGAGGAGCAGATATCCAAGTCTCTGCTTCTTGCTTTGTCCTCCTCTCTCTCTGCTCTCTTCCTCCCCTCTCCTCTCTCCCTTCTCATCCCTCCCACTTCTCCTCATTGCCCTGAGATTATCAGAGAGAACAGGAATGAAGCGTCTCTGGTACCATTCTCTCCTAACCCAGGGTCCACCTCCAGTTTTCTGTACACACATCGCCACCTCCCCTGGCCTGGCCCTCTCTGACCTCATCTGAACTCCCCTGCCTGGCTGGTCAGTCAGGGTCCCATCCAGAAACAGGAACCACACAATGATTTGAATGTGGGGGGTCTAATATAAAGATTTACTAACCATCTCAGGAAGCCATGATCCAGGTAGAGAGAAAACTCTGAAGACTGCCCTGGGGCTGGTGAAGCGCACCCATGGAAGCTTGAAAGGGATCCCTCGCAAAGGCTGGGTTTCACGCCTAGTGGGAGAAGGCGTGCTTGCAGCCTGCTTGGCGGTGGTGAAGTTTTCTGGGGTATTCACTGTTAGGATCTGAATGTTCTTGTCTCCTCCAAAATTCAAATCCAAACTCAATCCTCAATGCAACTGTATTAAGGGGTGAAGACTTTAGGAAGGGATTCGTCCACTAGGGCCTCCGTCCTTATGGATGGAATTCATGGGTTTATCAAAGGTCTGGAGGAGGCAAGTTCACCATTTACATCTCTCCCACCATGCAAGGACACAGGGTCTCTTCTCTTGGAGGAAGTGGGTGCCATGTTGGAAGGGTCTCTTCTTTGGAGGAAGTGGGTGCCATGTTGGAAGGGAGACCAAGCTCTCAGACACCAAACCTCGATTAGACTTCCTAGTCCAGAACCGTAAGAAATAAATCAGTATTATTTATACATTACCTAATATCAGGGTTTTAAAATTTATCATTCCACCAGTCCAAACTGACTCAGGTGCTCATGGTTGCTAGGCACGGCTCTGGAGTGTAGGCCAAGGCTGGCAGAAGAGTGTCGACCAGGGATAGGGATGTCAGGAGCTGTTCTCCAGCATAGTGGTATAAAACCTCGGTGCACAGGGCATGATCAGGAGCACCACAGGTGGACAAAGGGCTGTCAGCTTGAGCACTGAGCACTCTGAGTGCACAGATGAGGAAGGCCCCAGAGCCATGCTGCCTGAGGTGGGAGAGGACGGCAGCAGGCCAGCGCCAGGAAGAGCAGCCCTTCTCTCTGCACAGACTCTGTGCCAACAAGGCTTCATCCTGTGTTTTCTCCATAGGCGAAGGGCCTCAGCCTCCCTTACCACAGCAGGTGATGAAGGGTGGATTTGCAGCTGGGGTTGTGAGTGGACTGCTGGACACCGGCCTTGCCTTGCTTCTCTGTCTGGCTCATGCTACTTCTTGGATGCCACCTCTCAGCACACACCCCCTAGCCTGTCACTCTGGCTGGTTAATTGGTCCATCTGGGCTCTGCTCACTCAGTGCTTGGTGGAAAGTATTCTTCCTTCTCTCCTCTTGAGCAAATGCTACCCGTTTTGTCGGCCTGGTGCAAGGGCCCCGACAGGCATCCATGTGAACTGCCCCTAGCTAGTCCTTCCTATCTTGTGTCTCAGCCAGCCGTGATGGTGAGTTCTTATCACTTCATGATTGTCTCTTGGATTAGATTGTAAGTCCTTGAGAACAGGGATTGTCTTTCCCTCTGTTTTCCTATGATGCCCAGGGTAGTGCCTTACCCTCCACAGACCCCTAAGTGACAATGAGATTGATGAATAGGCTTGGAATTTCAGGGTTGAGGGAGCTAATTGGGGAATGTGTTGAGGTCTCTAGAAACAAAAGTCCAGTGGCTTGTGCTTTCTCCCCTATAACCCAGACCCAGTTTGAGCACTCACTAAAGACTGGGGTCTCCTAACCCAGCAGCACCCATTTCCCTTCTGATCCTGTGAAACAGTGTTATTGCAACAGCAACAAATAAGAGCATGTAACTCCCTCCTGTAACTCTGTGTCCTGGGTGAAGGAGATATAAAAATGTCAAGGGCAAATGAACATGATTTTGCCTGCTCTAACCTGAGTCTGGTTGGGAAAGAGGATCTTCTTTCCTTTATCACTTTTAAAGAAAGCAGAGTTGCTTTCATAATAGAGACATTTCTGGAGATGAAATGCTAGACATCATAAAGAAGTGGAGAAAGCCAACGGCCCCGAGTGCTTTCTAAGGGACGGTTGATGGGATCAATGCCTCTTTGTCTTATTACACTGAGTTTCCCCAAATGGCCTGTAAGTGATTCTTGAATCACTGTGATCTCAGTCTCAATAGCCAGAACTGGGATAGATTGAAAGCTTTGTCCCAGGCAATGAGTCACTTGCAGTTTATCAAACAAACCTCCTCTCCCCTCTTTGCTGGAATCTCTACACAGCCCTTTTTTAAGTCATCAATTTTCTTTTTTCTCTGAGCAAGATATTCCCTGACCACCTCCTACCATGAGACTGAGGCGATGTCTGGTTCTTTTTTTTGTGTGTGTTTCCTTAGCTGTTAACCCATTGTCATTCTGGAAGCTTCCACGTTTAACCCTAACCCTAAGAATCCAAACCGGTGGCTTACACATAGTAAAAGCTCAATCAATATTATTTGTCATGGTTCTGGAGGTGGCATCGGTAACTCAAGTGTCTTAGGTTGTTGGGGCTGCTGTGACAATACAGTGTAGACTGCATGGGTTGTAAAAAACAGAAACTTATTTCTTAGTTTTAGATGCTGAAGAGTCCAAGGTCAAGGTGAAGACTCACTTCCTGGTTCATAGGTGACATCCCTCTTCTCAGCACATTCTCACGTGTGGGCAGGGGCGAGGGCTCTCAGGGGCCTCTCTGGTAAGGGCACTGATCCCAGTCAGGAGGCTCCACCATCATGAGCTAATTACAGGCCAGAGGCCCCACTTGCTAATACCATTACCTTGGGCATTTGGATTTCAACATCTGAATTCTGGTGGGACATAACGTCCATCCCACTGAACTTGTTTTAAGCACGAGAAACTATCTTGGCTCAGGTAATTGGGACGTTCTAAGGATGCTACCTCCAGCTCCAGGCATGGCTGGATTCGGAGACTCAGATGGTAGCATCAGGACTCTTCCCTCTCTTTTTCAGTATCTGTCAGTTCTGCTGTTGTCTACATTGGCTTCGTTCCCAGGAATGCCCTCTCTGTGTGGCACCGTTGGGCTTCTCTCTCAATGTGGGTGCTGTTGATAATTTGGAATGGATGACCCCTTGTTCATCCATGGTGTGGGACTCTCCCACGTATCACAGGATACTGAGCAAACCTGGTTTCCAGATATCCAACGCCAACAGCACTGCCACGCACTGTGACTCCCACTCCTTTGGGAGACAGTACCGCCCCTGACGGGGAGCCTCAGTTCTAAGCTGCCTTTGTGCCCGTGGTAGTGGTCCAGGAGAAAGCGGTCTGACTCTCAGTCACCTCGTTGTAAAGGACTCTGATTGGCTCTGCCTGGATTGTGTTTATACCCCTGGAGCAATCAAAGTGTCCATTGTGTCCCAGGATTTGGCATCGTCTAATTGGCAATCTATAGTTATCTAGTGCTGCGTCGCGATTGACTCTAAAACTTGGCAACAGAAACCGTTAACTGTCTCGAACAATTTCCACGGACCAGGACTGCGGGAGCAGCCTAGTTGAGGCTCTGGCTCAGCCTCTCTCAGGACATTACAGCGAGGCTGCCTCTTCCCAGGGCTCACCTGGGAGTGGAGGATGTTTCCACGCTCACCCACGTGGCGTCTTACGGCACTGGCTCTTGGGAACCTTGTCATGTGATCTCTTCTTAGGCTTCCCGACTTTCCTCTCCACGTGGAGTTGGCTTCCCCCAGAGTGACATATCCAAGAAAGAGAAGTTGAGATCCCCAAGTAAAAGCTACTATCTTGTACAACCTTGGAGGGGACACGCTGTCATTCCTACCTAGTGCATTTGCCTGTAGTCCCACTCTGGTGCGCTGCTGGTGGGGGCTACACAGGGTATGAACACGAAGAGGCAGGATTGTCATAGGTCATCTTGGAGGCCACCTGTGTGAGTCACCTTTCCATTGCCATGACAAAATACCTGAGAGTATCAACTCAAAGGAAGGAGGTTTAGTTTGGCTCAGAGATTCAGAGGTTTCAGTCCATGGCGGCTTGGCCCCATGGATTTGGGCCTGAGGTGAGGCAGAACATCATGGCAGAGAGCACCTGGTGGAGGAGAGCTTCGCACCTCAGGACGGTGGCAGCCAAGAAAGAGAGTAAGAAGAGAGAGACCGTTCCAGGCCGTGCCCTCAGGGACCGGTGTCTTCCAACTAGGACCCACCTCCTGTAGCTTCTACCCCCTCCCAATAGGTCATTCAGTCGTGGGCCATGGACGGATTGATCCACCGATGACATCAGCGCTCTCATGGTCCAATCTCTTCCCCAAACCCCCACCTCTGAACCCTGCTGCACTGGGGACCAAGCCTTCAACACATGAGCCTTCGAGGGAACCTTCCAGACCCAAACAGTAACACTGCCTCAGACAACAAGGACACAGACGATGCTCCTGTAGCCAAGGTCACAGGAACCACGGCTCTGGGGAGTCACAGAGGGGAGGGAGGGGCATTTCCCAGAAGGCAGTGGTGCAGAGCTCAGGAAAAGTTGATGTCCACCAGCTGTGAGTATCGACAGGCACCCGTCACCAGCCACCCGCGGGGCCTGGGTGTGTACCAGTGAAAACCCTGCTCTGAATTGCTGCTATCTGAAGATCATCATTTGTCCCTTAAGAGTCCCTTTTCTACTGCAGACTGATGGTCCTGGCCAGCACTTACTTGCTGCAGAGCCTTTCACGAGCAATTCCGTGCTGATTTATAGGTAGGTTCTGGAGATCTTGGGAGGAGACCAGTGTTTGAGCATCTTTCTCCTGTAGATCACCTCTGACAGCTGCTCTCCAGAGATCTCCTTTCTTTGGTACTCGTTTAACATTTTTGGGTTTATGGCAAGGAGGGAACGTTAGCGAGGCCCCAGTATGTCTTTGCTAAGGAAGGACAGGGCGCAGGATTCCAGCAGCCCCGGAAATAAGATGCTTCTGAACCCAACCCAGGATGAGAGATGGCTGTTTGACAGGTGCCGGGAATCTGCCTTTCAGGAGATGCTCTGAACTTGGGTTCTCCAGTCTATGTGGAATAAGTAAATGCTGTTTTCTCATTAGGGACGAATGGGGTACAGAGAAGAGGTGACTTTTCTTTTCAACTTCCGTTTTTGGTTGAAGTGCTGCCAGCTGCTAAGCCATCCTGACACCCCGCTGCTCCCAACAATGAGAAGCCGCTATTTGTCTTCTGCCTTCCTGCTGAATGCAGCCTGCCAGGTATCACCACACCAGCACCCAGGACGGTGACTGAAGACTGGCTTCCTCAGACCCTCTCCCCCAAAGCTTCTGAAGGTAGCAGTGATAATGCAGAAGATGAGTGGCTTGGAGGATGGATTCAAAAGGAGTCTTGCTGGAGTCCATCACACAAATGGAAGAACTGCGTCTCCTTGTTCCCTCAACTGATGAAAATTAAAATGCTAAGCGTGAGACCTGATATTAAGTCTGGTTTCTTACATAAGTCCTTTGTGTCCTCCTGGGTGCCCTATCAACAGTGAATATTTTGTTCAGTGTAAGGGAAGGTATCTTTGACTTGGGGCAGCTCAGTAGATCATCAAGCTGAGACAAAGTTTGTTGGTCTCTGGGTAGAAGTTCCCAGGAATGGAGCATATGGTGTTATGTAGCAAAGCCATGCATATCTCTGCACTGGGTTTTGGAACTGTTTTCAAAAATGATTAGTCATTTGAGGGGCTGGGGATTTGGCTTTGTGGTAGAGTGCCAGTCTGGCATGTGTGAGGACCTGGGCTTGATCCCCAGCATGAGAAAGAAAAAAAAAAAAGATTAGGCACTTGAAAGTTGTATTCTTCCATATATGTTGTTTTAGTCCATTTCTGTTGCTATAACAAAATGCCTGAGACCAGGTAATTTATAAAGACTACAGGTCCATTTGGCTCTGAGTTCTGCAGGCTGGGAAGTCCAAGAGCATAGTGCTGGCATCTGGTGCTCAGCATCTGGTGAGGGCCTTCTTGCTGCATCATGACACAAGGAAGGGCATGGCCTGGTGAGACAGAGCAAGTTGCTAGCTCGGGTCTCTCTTCTTCTTATAAAGCCACTCATGTTACCAAGAGGGCCCACCCTCATGACCACATTTAATCTTAATAATCTCCAATATTCTTACCTCCAAATACCATCCATGTATGAGTTTGGGGATTCAGTTTCCAACTCATGAGCTTTTGGGGGTTATTGAGTTGGCTGGCTCAGCTGCTTCTCATTAGGCTTTAAAATTATATATATGTGTGTGTGTGTGTGTGCGTATATGTGAGTGTGTGTGTGTGTGTAATTTTTTTTGTACTGGTGATTGCACTCAGGGGCACTCAAACCACTGAGCCACATCCACAGCCCTATTTTGCATTTTATTTAGATTCAGGGTCTTGCGGAGTTGCTTAGTGCCTTGCTAAGTTGCTGAGGCTGGCTTTCAACTCGCAATCCTCCTGCCTCAGCCTCCTGAATACACATTTCTTAATACACATAATATTTGGGTAAAAGATCATGTGTGGCTGTCTGGATCCAGAACATGGCACTCCTGGGTCCTGGGGGAAGGGAGGGGAGGGCTGAGACCGGTGCTGGAGGTGAGCAGGGTGTGGCTGGCCCCATCGGTGTCCCTGCTTCCCCTGGACGTGGGCTCTGCTGTTCTGCTGCACTGGGTTCCTCGACTTCCCGCCCCCGAGTGGCCAACTACAGGACCCTGGGAGGTGAAGGTTTCAGGCCTGGGGTTTGGCTCATCTCCTTGGCTTGCAGAGGACAAGATCCAGTGCTTTGTTGCAGGTGTTTTTAGTCAGATTTCATTACTTTTCTGGGGTGGGAGCTGGTTGGTTTGTAAGGCTCCAGATGCTTTTTGTCTCAGGGCGTAGAATGAGGGCCTTACACAGCTCCTCGGCATCACGGGCCACCTGCGCTTTTACTAGCAGAAAGGGAGACGGGAGAAACGGCCGCAGGATCTTCTCCAGAAGGTGTTGCCTCTGCATGGCTGCCTAGGAAAACAGTTCACCCTGTCATCTGACCGTTTGTTGTTGTGTTGTTGTTGTTGAGGGAAGAAAGGCAACACTTGTGGAGTGGAGCCTGGGGAGGAACAAACACTCCTCTGCTTAATTAGCCTGTCACTCATTTCCTTAATCTTCTGCTGGGCTTTCTTCTTCTTTTGTAAATGGGAAGACCATTTTGTCAATCTTTCCCATTAAAGCATTTCCAATCTCACTTCCATTAAAGTCTGGGCCACGGGGTCCTCTGCCCTTCCCCCTCCTCCTCCACGCTCTGCTTCAATCATATCACACCTGCGGCAGGTAAGGCTTTACTGCACGTGGGGAAGGACAAGGAGGGGGTGATCACCCCCCTGCCTTCAGCTGCACTCAGTGCACACAGTGACGCAGGCTTTGCTCTGGACCCCAAAACACTGGGCTGCATTTTTTTATGCACCGAGTTTCGAAGGCAAAGGGCCAACACGCTTCTCAGCTCTCGCTGGCTCACAAAGCTGGAGCGCTGTCCCCGAGGTCCTGGGAGCGGAGCCAGGCCGGGCTGACCGGGGTGCGGAGCCCAGAAACTCAGGTTCCTGGCCCCTGGCTGCAGGAAGCCCCCAGTCCCCGGGGCAGAAGGGGCCAGCATTAAACAGGAAGCCACGAGGCGCATGGGGGGAGGAATTAGGTGGCTCTGCCTCTCTGTGGATGCTTTTAGCAGAGAGCACAGGTTCCCTGTTCCTGAGGACACTGCAGATAGTGCCAGAGCAGTGCAGAGACCAGAAGCCCGGAGCTGTTGGACAGACCATGGGGCCACCTTGAGCCTCTGCAAGAGGGACCCTGTAACCTATCACGTCCCCTCGTTCCATTTAAGAAAACTTAAATTGAATAATAAATGTATCATTTGTAGTAACTTTGAAATAAATATTTATGGTTTCAGAGTTCTATTGAGAAAAGTAATATAGGTGATTGATTCGTGATAATATTCATTAGCATTATTAGCGATATCATTATTAGTGTTAATGATGATACAAGCTCTAGATAGCATTTCCAACCTATTTTAATGCAACAGCTGAATTAAAAACTTGGGACTCACTGGGTTAAAGGTCAGCCCTGGGGACCTTGCCCAGGCCTGGACTCTACCTGGCCTTTCCCAGCCTGGAACTTTCCAGCGCCGTTGGTGACAAAATTGATGATGTCACTGCACCACATTGGAAGCCAGGACCTTTGATGGAGTCACCTAGCTTCTGGGACATTTTCCTTTACTTCTTTCTGATGGTGTTTAAGTGACACCATAAATGAAATGAAGCAACCAGATCTCTGGCTCTGTCTGGGGTTTGCCAGGGAATGATAGGGAGAGTGGCTTCCCGCCCCCACCCTGGACACGTCAATCATTCACTGCCTACAGTGACTCACCCCTCACGATGGCACTTTAGCCACCTCTCTCTAGTGACCTTCCTGGCAAAGGTGGAAGTCACATCCGGGCTGAATCATCATGTCACTCCACGTCCTTACCTGGTGTCGACAGCCACCCACAATTTACCACTGAGCACATCAGTGGGGCTGGGCCTGCAAGGGTCACCCTTGTTGCCTTTCCAGAACCTTCTGACCCCACCCCATTTTTACGCAGCCTGTGCCCTAGGAGAACCATACCCACTCTTTATGGATCATCAAACCCGATGGGCACTGAGGACGGAGTGGCATTGCACGGGGTGAGGTGGGCAGAACCAGGATATGACCATGTGCCGCAGGCACGGGGACTGCCCAGGCCTGGGTGGGTGAGGGGCTGGCACACTAGGGGGAGTCAGAAGGGCCTAGGAAAGGTCCAGGTCCACAGACTGGATCAAACTGGAAGGTCAGCGTGGGCTCCTGCCTGACGCTCTGTGGGGCTCACAGGTCTTGCCAGGTTGACTAGAAAATGTCCAGGACAGGGGGATCTTGCAGGAGGCCAGAGTTTACAGCCCACCTGGGAGGTGTGGCCCGCTCCCAGGGCACGCTGGCTCCGGTGGCTGCGGGTGGCTGGGGAAGGCCAAGGCGAGGCCTGACAGTTGTCCTGGTATCTTGTAGACTTTCTTAAATTAGCTGTGGGGAGAGGAAATGGGAAAGAAGAGCCAGAAAGTCAGTAGCCAGACTTTCCATACCATCTGCGAAAGGAAGTCAGGGGTGCCAGAAAAAACCCTGAGCAGAACTAGCGTGAGCCCGGGGTAAGCAGGTCCTCCTTCCCTCCTCCCTCCCCCTGCGGCCTGTCCTCTCCTCTCCCTTCCCCTTCTCTCCCTCTCCTGTCTTTCTTGTTTTGAGCACAGAGCTTTATGGCGTCTCGATGTTCATGCTACTACCAAGAAAGCACAGACCTAAACATTTGGATAAAAATGGCTCTTCTTAGGAGCGAGTGAGCCAAGCTTAAGCTGAGTCACACTGATATCTGGTGGAAGGCGGAGGGAACTCAGAGGGGAGGAGTTTGACTCTTTGAAATCTTGCTCCAAATTGTCTTCCTAATAGATAACTCTAGGTTAAGGGAATTTAAAAAAAAAATTATTTGTTTTAATTAGTTATGCATGACAATAGAATGCATTGATATACTTTGACCTATCACATACATAGATGGGCAATCATTTCTCATTTTTCTGAGTGTACATGTTGTTTTTAAGAGAAAATAATCACAATGGGATCCTTAGCATGTTTTCATTTAGGGCTTCTTTTTCATTCCTTTTCAGGAGGACGGGTGTGACCACAGGGCCTACGTTACTTCATCAGGGGAACCAGCCGCCTGGCCTAGGGAGCGCTCACTGTCACGGAGGAATTGAGGGGTCCTAGGTGAATACCTTTTAGGGTACACTTTATTCAGCTCTCTCAAAGCCGCTTAGATGATTTGCACTTCTCAGGGGTGAAGCTTTTTCGTCCCCTAAGCAAGACGGGGATTCTGGGCTCTGAGTTCCACAACTGAAGTGAACTGATAGCCGGGTGCCAGGCCAGAGCCCAACGGGGCCTCCTCCTCCCTCCTTCCCCTACTCTTCCCATTCTTCCCTCTTTCCATCCACCTTACATCAGGGAGCTGAAGTGAAGCTTAGAAGTTTTTTTTTTTTTTTTTTCCCCTAAGAGTCACCAGCATAGGAAGGAACTGGATTTTCCCAAAACTTCCCACAGTTCCTCTGTCTCTGCAGAGATGGGGAGGGATGTCGTCATTAATGGCAGAACAATACTCTAACAGAACTTTTGGATGTAAATCTTGCTGGAAAAGGGTGGTTTGAGACAACAAAGATCTAAATATTTTTATAATAAATTAATTCGCACATCTTGAATGACTTTCTCCTAGAAACAAAATTCATTTCGTCCTTCCATGAAGCCTCAGAAAATACCTGCCTGAGCTCTAGGTGGGAGAGACATGCCTCTTTGGGAGCTGAGTTGGCCCCTCCATCTTGATCTTAGAGCAGGGTCTAAGGAGAAGGGTGTCCAGAAGAGACCCCAAGGAGGGCCTGGCCCCTGAGCTCCAGAGAAGGCAAACTCTCAAGCCTCCACCAGAGCTCTGTTGGTCATCCCAGAGTCGGTTTAGAATTAATAGAGGTCCAGGGGCCAAGCTTGGGCAAAGAGCTGCGAGGAAGCCATTCCTTGGGAGTCCCAGGAGTACAGGACTTGGACCCTGTCTTCAGGGCATTATTGAGCATGTGACCCCTGATGGTGGAAGAGTCTGGGCACCTTGGTTTCCTGAAAATTCACTTAGTAATTGCTCACCCTTCCAGGAGCATGGTATGTTACTGCTCAGAGTTACTGGCTCAGATTCTTGACCCAAGGAAGCAGAGGAGGCCAGGCTCCCCATCCCTCCTCCCCATCCCCGCCTTCAGATAGGTAGCCAGCCCCCATTACAGCCAGGGCAGCTGCACACCCTGACATCACCCTCAGGGGGATGAGGGGTGCATTTGAACTGGGACAAGGCACACACCCCTGAGTATCTCCCTGCCTCCGTATTACTAGTAATTTGCAATCCTGACACTTGGGCACGTGTTCTCCCTTGCCACTCACATGTCCCTCTCCCTGGCCACCTGCACCTCCCTGAGGGCGTCCTTCCCTTCACAGTGTTTCCATAAACCCTGTGGAAGAGCAGCCCGCTGCCTAACAGCCTGCGGTTCCTTACTCACAAGGCCAATTTCAGGCACAACAGCACCAGGGCTTAGAAACGTGGGATCCTAAAGTCGGAAGAGCCATATTCACCAGCCAGAAATTGGTACCACCTCATCCAGTCCACGCCCCAAAGCATCCACCGTTCCTCCATTTTCTAAAAGGCTCCGGGAAGTTTGCACAGGAGAAGAAGGGAGAAGACAACACCCCAGAGTGCAAAAGAGTCCCCTGTTGACAGGAACTGTCCCTAGCTGTGTCAAGTCACACCAGTGGGGGAAAGCACTGTAGTTCTGCTCATTGGATTTAGAGACGAAGCGATCCAGGTGTGAATCCTTAGTGCATTGGCCACTGGCTGTGGCCCCGGGATAAATGATCTACTCCTGTCATTTTCAGAACTGGAGAAGGTGGTGTTATTTTTCCATTTAAATGAGAAAACTAAGGAAAATAAGACTTAAAGAAGCTACAGGAGCAAACTGCCTGCAGGGTGAACCTCTCCATGTTCCACATGTGGTCTGTGCTCAGAATATGGCTGACGCTGTTATCGTCATGTCCATCCTAGGGATTTCCAAGCTCAGACCTGAGTTGATTGCCTCTGAATAACAGTGATAATCATATAAGCAAGTTGTATAGTCATAAAGCCCTTCAAAATTTTCAAAGTACTTGTGATTTCTTGTTCTTGAGAGAGTTGGTCCTGGAGAAAGAGGCCTTGGCTTCCTTATAGAATATAGTATTTAGCCTTAAATGTAAAACTGGAATGCAGGAAAGGCATGCAGAGGGAAAAGAACAGAATGGAAACTCGCACCCTAGCCTGTGGGTGTGGCAGATCCAAGTCCATGCACCCGAGCAGCCCCCTTGACAACCGGGTGGGGGAGGGTCAGCCTAGCCAATAGATGGAAACCTCTCCATTAAGAAACAGTAATTTAGGTACAGAAGTAAGAGCCTCATGTGTGTCAGAATGCATTCGCCCCAAGAAGCCTTCCCTGCCACAAGAGAACAAGGGGCGATTGGGACAACTAAAGGTATGTTTTTTAAAAATAACCCAACAGGACACAGTCAAAACTAGGTGACGTTGGGAAGACCGTGCGCTCCATAGAACTCAGCCAATGAGGAACAGGAGTGGGGACCTTGTGCTCTAGGGGATGAAATGCTGGTTGTAGCCAACCTGTGCGCTTGCTCCCCCAGACACCGGGTCTTTCAAGATTGTCATAAAGCCTCACTGTTTGCTATACCCTGTGTCTCTTGGTCCATTCTTTGTGTTTGGACAACTGAGCGTGTTTCATGTATTTCAAATACGTTTGGACACGTAGAGCAGAAGCCCCTGTGAAGGGGGACCAGGGACTAACTTGGGCAGCCACAGCCTAGGAACATCTGGAGCCCCAGAAAGAAGCTGGAAGACACTGAAGTTCTTTCCTGCAGGGCTTCGGAGAGATGGTGGCTCTGCTGATACCTTGATGGAGTAGTTTTGGTCCTCAGAACAGCAAGAGAATACACTTCTGTTGTTTTAAGACACCAAGTGTGTGGTGATTTGTTACAAGAACCTAGGAAAGGAATATACCATTGCAAACAAGCACACGCACACTCACAAATCTGCCCAAGAAGAAAAGGAGGAGGAGGAGGAGGAGGAGGAGGAGGAGGAGGAGGAGGAGGAGGAGGAGAAACTGTCACAGGAGAAATACCAAGGTGTTTATGTGCACAGAAATGAAACGTGTCTCCTACTTGAGGGCGAGATCCCTGGAAGGACCGTGTCCCCGGCCTCCTTTTGCTCCCTCTGAAGAGTTGGAGAGGCTGATGGTTTCATTCAGCTGCTGGAAGCACTTGCCCCATTTGTATTCCCTCCACATTGTCCATTTCTCCCCAACACAGGAGGGACCCGCCAAGCAAAGCCTGACATTTTCTATTCTTGAGTCTGTGCCCGGAATCAACAGCCCTCACCAGGGAGGGTGAACAACTCCCAAGATGTCAGTGCAGAATTCCTCAGGCCGCCTGATCTGGCTATTATACCTCGCCTCCCCTGGAGCCAGTGCAGGGTGTCTCAAGGCTCCAGTGTTGACAAGTGAACGTTCACGAAGCAGAATAGTCAATATAGCTGTCCCTGCCCATCCCCAGGTTCTGCATCCTTGCATTTCCAACCAACTGCACATTGAAAAGATATTTGAAAAATTGCATCTGTACTGAACATTTACAGACATTTTCCTTGTCATTATCCCCGACACAGTGCAGCATAACACCTATTCACGTAGCATTTACATGATACGAGGTACCATAGAAACCCAGAGGTGATGTGGGTAGGTTCTTTGCAAATACCATGCCATTCTATATAAGAGGCTTGAACACCTGAGCATATTGGTATTCCTGGGGTGCTCTGGAGCCAATCCCAGTGGACACCCAGGGTTGACCATATTGATTAAGCAGCCTTAGAGACTTTAGCAGAGCCGAGACCAGAGTGGCCCCTTTGCCCAGGATGCACAAACCAAGTTAGACAGAGGTTATGGAAGAGCCTTGTGACTGTTTGCAGGCTGAAATGTCAGCTCACCTGAAGCCCACGTGACTTCAGAGAGCCCACGTGACTTCAGAGAGCCCCTTCTCCCTGGAGGGTTGTGTTCTACACAACAGGAAGGTTGTCGCAGGGCAGCGACGCTCACTGTTCACTGATGGAGCTGGACCTGGAGCAGGCGAAACAGGAACAACCCCATGCCTCCTCCTCCTCCTCCTCCTCCTCGCCGTTCCTCCCCCATTTCCCTGACAAATCTGCCTAATCCCACAGATTTTTTGGTCAGTTTTAAGTCTTAATGCACAGTCTCATTTTTAGGTTTAAAAAGTCCAGTCTAAGCTAACATCAAAGCTTTGTGTCCCCGATGGAAAGCCGCTTATCCTCCATCAGTGTCAACCTGGATCTGGTTGGAAGGCTGCATTGGGGGGATTCCAGGGTGGGCTGCTTCCCCAGGATTTCTTCATCTCCCATCTTATTTTCCACCCGCCCTAGACTGGCTCATTTTCCAGACTGAGGTAGAGAGACAAGAAAAGGAAAACTCACCTTACCTGCCTCGGAGAGGGGCAAATGCCCAGATGCCAGCTCTGATTCTAGTGGCCCGTGTGGAAACGTCCCTCTGGAGGCCCCTTGCAGGGCCCCCCCGACCCCCTGCATGGTGGTGGTGCTGGCCGCCTGGACTTCCCCTCTCAGTTGCCGTTTCTGGAGGTCCACCCCTCATGGACTCTTCTTTTGTGGTCACTTCCTGCCTCAGGCTGGCCTGTCAGGAGGGCCCTTCCATGACAGCTCCAGCCCCGTGTTCCTCTGCAGGGTCTGCTGTGGTCCGTGGGACATGTCAGACGTTTGTCTTCAGAATGCCACAGGTGGGGTCAGGCACCCGTCTCTAGGTCTTCCAGAATCCAGGGACCACAGCACGTGCTTCAAGCAGTTCCCTGGAAGCCCCCCCGGCCAGGCCACAGGAGGTCCCTCCCTGTCTCACGTGGCCATAATGAGCACTGGTCCGAATGGGCCGCAGTGAGGGATGTGAGTTTGGTTCTGCAGCAGGGGACAGTTCTCATGCCCTCTCTGTGCTTTGAAGTGAGAACTCGCCCTTGGCATCTCCCCGCCACTTGTGCTCCGCCGATTCTCCTAAAGCCGTTCTCACGTGGCACAGGGAGAGAAGGCACCATCCTGCAGAGCACCCGAGATCCTCCCTCTCGCCTTCACCTGGGTGCATAGCCCACAGGAGGCTCCAGGCTTGGGCCACACTTGGTTTGGGGACCTCTAGGAAGTCTTCCGTGGAGGGTGCCGCTCTTTTGTGGAGTGGGGGTGCTCCTGCCGCCTCTCATCTCCTCTTTGGGCATCTCAGAGGCTTCCTGAGCACGTTCTCATTTTCTCCATCCCCCTCCCCCTGGTCCTCCTAGTCCTTCCACGGCTCCTTTAAGCACTCTCTCCCTGGTGCCCTTACCTTCTCCTGCAGGACAGGACAAACCTCAGGAAGGATAGCAGAGCTCTGATCCCAGGGCTTTCTTGAGACTTGAGAACACTGTTCTGTGTGTTCTGATTGCTGCTGACTTCTCAAGGCGGAGCGACAAGATGGGGTCTTGTCTGGGAAAGAGGAGGGAGGCACCACTTGTGAGGTTTTTCCCCCAGCGATGCCGGGCCTGTGAGCTCCTCAGGTGCAGAAGGGAAACGCAGGGGGTGCCCTGCAGAGGGTTTCTCTGGAGAACCCCTAGTCTACTCCACATGAGAGAAGCCATGGGCCTCCTATAAGTGCACTTTGACCCCAGTCCTTGACAAACAATGTCCCAGGGCTATGGTGCTGAATTTTGTCACATCCTTCCTTTATTCTTTCTGATTTCCAACACAGGAACATGGCATTCATCCTATCTAAGTGGGAAATCTTGTGGGGACGGGGAGAAGGCGAGAGGGTGGGGGTTTGAGACAGAGGAGGCACATGAGCCCATCTTGGGAGGGAGGAACTTGTGCTCCTCTGGGATGTGTGATGGTAACGTTTGGCTGCAGTGGGCATTAGCGGGAAGGGGCAGTGGCCAGAGGTGAGGCTGGGGGACCAAGCAAGAAACCAATCATGTGGGGCCTTGTCGGTCCTGCAAAGGATTCTGGGCTTTGTTCTGAAGGTAATGGAGCTACTACAGGATTTTAAGCAGGGAGTTGACAGAAGGAGCCTTATGTTTTAGAAAGAGTCCTCTGCGGCAGCATGAAGCATTGATTCAGGGGCGAGTCAAGCTGGAGGCAGGGAGGCCAGGTGGGGTGCTGCTGTGGAAGTCCAGGAAGCAATGAGGAGTGTGGACGAAGGCACAGGAGGTGAGATACAGGAAGTGGGAGGCCTTGGAGATAGGTAGGAGGTGACAGCAGGGTGGGGTCTCTGCAGGCAGGAGGTAGGGGAGAGAGGAGTCTGGCTTGGGTTCCTGGGTGGATGGTACACACTGTGATTTTCTTTCTGTTGGAGATCCCTATCTCACCAAGAAAGATTCAGGATTCCATATCTCTAAATGGCCCTAACTCCCTCAATTACTAGACAATAGCACACTTGTGGAATTTCTCAAGGCTGGCTTGTCCCTGCTTTCTTTGTAGAGCCCAGTGGCTACCTCCACACTGAGGCCTGATTATCACAGTATTGCAAAAGGGACTTCATATCCTGGCATGGTCCTTGGGGCCAAGCGGTTCCCATAAGCTTTGGCTTCTGTGCACTTCAGGTCTATTTAATGGGTCTTGCCACCCAGATCTGCCATTTTGAGATGTTGAGCCCAATCAAAAGTCTGATTATATCAGAATAACGTAGGTCTTGTTTAGTTTTTCCTTTGTTATCTTTGCCCATTTTAGTTTTATTTTTGCAGTGCTGGAGATTGAATTCAGGACCTTGCACAAGCACTCTACCACTGAGTAGAACACACACAGTTTAATTATTTAATAGACAAAAGAAAGTATTGCCTTTGGCAGAGGCTGGCTAGATATTAATCCTATTCTCTCTTCCTGGCACTCTGGGGGACTGAGTTTCTCAAAATTCCATTTTAATTAGATCGTGGCCATACACTGGGTTTTGGCCAGTGGTATGTGGCTGGAAGGGGTATCAGCTGCTTTTAGACTGGCATGAAATCCTGTGTGCTTCTCTCTTCCATCTGTGGCAATGGTGAGGGCCACACGTGTACGGTGGTGGCGACAGAAAATGGAAGGAGCTGGATTCCTGCGTTACCTCCTGCAGGAGAGCCCCCCGTCTGCTGAGGATGTGACTTGAGTAAGGATAAGCCTAGTCTATGAAGCCACTGAGACTGGAGAGCTGTTCCTGTGGCTGTTCATCCTGGCTAATAGACGAATTCAGCATCGGATCAGTTTCCTCTTGGACTGGTCAGACCTCTCTTCTGCTGGTTTTCTGTGTTGGAGCTTAGCTTTGGGGAGTTAAGTTGTCGTGAGAAGACAGCACCCCAGCACAACTTTCAATGGTAAGAAAGACAGGTCAACCTCTCATTGCAGAACTCTGCAAGTAGAATGCCCATATTTTAGTGTGCATATGTACACAAACACATATGCAGTACACACATCTCTCTGGATAATTTTTTTTGGGGCCGGGATGGGATACCAGGGATTGAACATGGCCACGAAACCACATCCCCAGCCCGATTTTGTGTCTTATTTAGAGACAGGGTCTCACTGAGTTGCTTAGCACCTCGCCATTGCTGAGGCTGGCTTTGAACTCACGATCCTCCTGCCTCAGCCTCCTGAGCTGCTGGGATTATAGGCGTGCGTCACCGTGCCCGGCTACCTCTCACTAATTCTTGAAGCACGCGCTGGCTGACAGCCACAGGCTCTGGGGGAAACTCGTGTGTTCTACGCCACAGTCCAGAAAAGTGCAGTAGGAAAAGAAAAATATGCTTTTGAAGAGGATTGTCTTTCAAAATTGTACATATAAAGATGACATTCTGTGGGGCATGTCGCCAAACCTCCTGCCTGCATCTTGGTGCCGGGCCGTTGGGGAGAGCGACTTCCTGAACCTCAAGCACTCCTGAGTCACCACGGCTCCACTCTCCCTTCCGGCTCAAGGACCAGTGCCGAGTGGGCGGTGGGCACTCCATGGTCAGGAGATGACAGCGTCTGCTGCAGAAGTCAAATCAGCATGTGTGCAAACAAAGGCTGAAGTCAGGGTGCTTGACGCTCTGTTCCTCTCCGAGGGAGGGAAGTTGGGTTTGTCCCCGCTGAAGTGTCTCAGCAGAAGGTGGGGAACCACTTTCCACGAAAGGCCACGGAGGCCACAGAGAGAAAAGCAATCAAGGAGCGCAGGACTCTTTGGAAAATTATACAAATAGCAAAACAAATTATACATTTGTCTTCCCAGTTTATTGCTGTCTAAGAGAAACAGAACCGGACCTGGTGGTTCAGAGGAGGACAGGGGTAGCTGCCAGGTTGAGATAGGAACAGATGGAAAAGAAAGCAAGAAAGGCCTCTCAGCCTCTCTCTCTTTCACCCTCTTCTCCCTCCCTCCCTCCCTCCCTTCTTCCTTCCCTCTTTCCGTTGGTACTAGGGATTGAACCCAGGGTGGTTTGCCACTGAGCTACATCCCCAGCCCCTTTAATGCTTTATTTTGAGACAGGGCCTTGCTAAATTGCTGAGGCTGGCCTTGACCTTGTAATCCTCCTGCCTCAGCCTCCCAAGTCTCTGGGATTACAGGCGTGGACCACCACGTCCAACTTCTTTCTTCTCATCTTTCTTTTCCTTTTTCTTCTTCTGTACACACACACACACACACACACACACACACACACACACACACACGTATATCCGTAAAACCATAACTCACACTTTATGAGAAAATACTATCTGAAACTTCTCCAAGATGTTTTACTTTCTCTCTAAGATCTAGAAACCACAGGTATTCTGGAAAAAAAATTTCTCTTTTTCTCATTTTCTGATACAAAATGTCAGGTTAAAGATACTCAGCTAGCTGTTTTTAGCTCATCTTTGTTTTGGTAAGTGAGCTGTGGTGGTTTTCATTTCTAAGTATAGAGTCATGCTCTCTTTTTTGCAGTTTTTAAAAACATTTCAGATTAACATCATAAACGTGAGATTTAATTCTTGCTTATTGTTACTATAAAGACCTCTCCACACATCTGGATTTGTGCTTTCTCTGCCAGAGAGAATTTAGTTGGGCCAGAGCTGACTCGTGGTTGGAGGCTGCCTATTTTTGGTTTGGGACTGTCTTGTTTTGCTTTTGTTTTTAAATTCCAGGTCTCCCCATAGATCTCGGGAGAGGAATCTGTAGCACCAGATTGCAATTCATTAGCTGGTTGGATGGTCTTGACCCTGAACTCTGCTGCTCTGGACTGAGTCTTCAAGTGATTATCTGGTTCTCATGTTTGAAGATCCTCAGGTCCTGAGTGGCCTGTAGTCAGACAGAGCTGCTCTAGTTGGTGCCTAACCTTTGCCTTCTCGCTCTTGTCCACTATCCTTTTTAGGCAATGACTGGTCACCTCCTGCAGAGGCTGGGCAGGGACAGAGAAAGATAAGCTGAGCACTGTGTTGGCTCTGATGAGTATTGGTAAAAGGTGCAGGGGAGAGGGTTGAGCCCTGCCTAAATAGAGAGGGAGTGTTAGTTCTTTCTGCATTGCTATAACAAAATACCTGAGGCTGGGTAACTTCATAAAGATAATTTATCTGGCTCATAGTTCTGGAGGTCCAAGGGCCCACATCTCGTGAAGGCCTCCTTGCTGGCAGAATCCCCAGGTGGTGCAGGGCATCAGAGTGAGAAACAGGGAAAGTGGGTATATGTCTCTTCTGGTCTCTCTCCCTCTTATAAAGCCAACAGGAGTCAATCCCGAGCCCCACTGTGATGACCTCATCTAATCACGCATAAGCCCCAGAGTTGGTTAGGTTTCCACCTTCTTATCATCTCACAATGAACATTAAATTTCAGCACAAGAATACTTGAGTACACAGTCCCACCATCTCCAAATCAGAGCAGAAGGTTCATGGATTCAAACTCTACTTTTATTAGATTATTTGTGGGTTTAAATCTAAACTTATTTCAACCAAATGCCTGGTTAAAATGTTTTTAAAAACAGGCTACATTGGTCTGAGGTCATTGGAATTGCACCGAATGCAAATAGTTTGAACTGATCTCATCCATTCAGGTGATCTTGCTGACACTTTCTGCCTCGCTGAGGCAGAAAGCTGGGATCACATGCCATGCAACATAGTGACACTTAAACTAGAACCCTCACCCGCTTCGGTTGTAATAAATTCAATATATTATGTGAAACGTGGGAGTAATGTACAGTTGGTATATTTATACCTCTAAAATATTTGAAGAGACAAGTGTCCTTGTAAATAAGAAGCTGCCATCCGAGTTGAGTTCTTCATAAAAATCCACATTACAAACACGTTTCCTTCATTACACTTAAAATGAATATGCATAATTTCTCTACTTGATGCCCTAAAAATTTGTGTGGTCTATAATGAAGATGCAGGGTTAGGACAAAATGAGAAGCACCCCCCCCCTCAAAAAAAATTGCCCTCTCTAGGGGGAGCGTATGTATTGTGGGGTATTTATACTCTGCATGGAAGGTCCTCCTGTGCTTGCTGGGTGTATCCATAGATCATATTTCAAATTCTGCACCAAATGAACTTATCAGCAGCCTTTCCCCATCGCATTCATTGCCTCTGACAGATCTATCCCCAGCTGGTGTTGACTTCTCCCTGTGGTGCGTGGGGATCATTAATCTTGCATGTTCTCTTACTCTGAGATTTTTCCCCCCTTAACTGAGATTTTAAAACAGATTGTGCCTATTTCTATTGACCTTTGAGAGATTTGTCATGGGTCCCCTTTTAATCAGGCTGTGTACAAATCCATTGCTTGAATACAGCCGGGGTCACGGGCTCTAGTTCTGTTGCCGAAGCAGGAGCCTCGATTTTGTTCTGCTTCCCCATGTCAAAACCAGAGCGAGGACATCGCCGATAGAAGCATTTCTTTGGTAGCACCTGAAGTGATGCGTTGGAGCCATCCTGATTAGTGACTGTCCTCCAGGACAGGGGAAGTCACTTCCCCCTGCCTCCTGATCTGCGTGGATAGGAAGCTGGAACTCATCCAAACCAGCTGCCAACAGTGACCCACAGGGCACTTACAGAGGGCCCAGATGCTACTGTAGATGTCCCCGGAGTTGCACCTTGTGACGGACAGTTCTCTCGGCTCTGGAGAGGGAAGGGGTTCTGTCCACACAGACAGAACAGACTTTGGGTCACACTGCCTGGAAACAAACACACACACAAAGAAACCCAAACCAGAGCAGGGAAGAGCGGTGGAGTTACCTGGGGAAGGCGGATGTTGAGAGGTGTAACTGCCAAAGGCAAAGACGGGTCGGTATGCCCTCCTCTCTCAGTGGCCGGTTATTCCTTTCTTCCTGAATGCTTTGGGCGGTCAGTTCAGCGGCCCATTTCTGCATCGACTTTCCATTTGCTCTACTAGAACAGCTTTCGCCTGGCGTCATTCTTCAACAGGGGCAGAGGCGCCCTGTTTATCGAATGCTCTCCCTGCTCCTGCCCCTCCGTCAGGGAAAGCCAGGGACCATGGGGAAAAGCCTGTGAGCTCCGGCTGGGCTGGGTCTTCTCTGGAAGCCCCTCCCTTCCCTGTTTCACTCACCCAGAGCCTATGAAGGAGGAAGGGACCCCCAGTACCCCATCCATCAGCACCTGTGCACCCCGACTCTGATGCAAATCAAGAGTTTGCTCCACCATGAACACTTCCCCGGGCTCACCTGAGACCCTGTGCATCTTCCCCAGTCCCCAGCCCTCAGCTTATTCCTATTTCTGTCCCTTCGTCTCTTGGATTTGATGTGAAGCGCTGTTTTGTCTCTGGCTGTCAGCTTGCAATAAAGATCTTGGCGCTGTCCTAGCTGGACCTTCAGGTCATCCTTCAGGTTGTATTTGGTCCCACGTCTCTTCCTGTGTTGATTGGTCTGGATTCTATCCATACCTTTGAAATGGACAACAGACCCAACTAAGTGGTGATTGAAACAGGACGTCCATGCTTAGAAAAGAATTTGTCGGCACGTAGGGAGGAGTCAAGTAACGCACTTTTAAAATATTATCATTACCCACAAAGGCGATGATAAACACAAACCTCTGCTGTGTTCAAAGGCATTTGTGTTTTAACTGTAGTGGGGATTTCTCTCTGAGTTGGGGGCAGGGAGAGAGAAAAGTTTTGATCCTGACTTCTGAGCTGGGGGGGAACAGTGGAGGCCATGGAGGAGGCCAGAGCTCCTCAGGGCTGAACCTCCACTCAGTGCAGGGGAGAGTTTTGGGGACCAAGAATATAAAGGAGAACCAAATTACACAAGCAGCCTGTGTTCAGAGGGCTTATATGGCAGGGGGGGAGGAAAGAATAGAGAAGGAAGTATGTGCATGAATAAGAATTTTGGGTGGGTATTTGGTCCCACGAGCCAACAAGTCCCTGAGCCAGAGAAACTACATGGCCACAGGGGCGAGAGGGTCCTTCGGAGGAAGGGAGGTGGGCTGAGGCCTCTGGCAGCCTGAAGGGGGTGTAGTTGGGGACATGCCCGCTGCAGCTCTGGCTGAGTGTTCCTGTGTGATGGCCACAGGACCCTCTTCATTACATCTCCAGGATTACATCTTTCCACGCACAGCCGGCCCTCCGGAGCCGTGAGTTCTGCATCCATCGATCCAACCAACAGTTGCTTGAAAAATATATATATTTTAAAATTGCATCGGACCTGAACATGTCCACTCTTTTTTTCTTGTCATTTTCCCCTAAACAACACAGTCTAACAAGTATTTACAAAGCATTTACATTGTATTAAAAGAACTCTAGAGGTAATTTAATATATACGGAGTACGTTCTATGCAAACATCCCACCATTTTTATACAAAGGCTTGAATTTGGTATCCCCTGGGGGCTGGAAAGATGCCCAGTGGGTCCTGGGGACACCAGTGAACTTAACAAGCTTTCCCTTCCAGGCAGGGTAGGCAAATCCCGTGGCCTGCCCCATGGCCGGTACTTGTTGAGGACAGATCTCTAAAAGCCCTTGACCACCTCTGAGACACTCAGCCAAGAGCGTTTCCCCGCCAGGGATCCGAGTGTCATCGACACGGTAGCACTGAGGCCGGCTCCATGCTCCAGGCTGGTTTTCTATGAGGTTCACTTTCTCCCTTGGGAAAGCAAGAGGACCCAAGAGGCCGGTAACGGAGGTGACGTTAATGACAACGGTGTAGAACAGCACGAGTCTTAATGAACAGAAACCACCGGCTCCTTCCAGTCATTTCTGAGAAAAGAGTTATTTTGCTTTTGCTGCACTGGCTCATTCATTTAAAGCAAATAATGGCTGTGGAAGGGCTTGTTGAAGTGCAGATTTCCACCCAAATGTGGGGGAGGGTATTGATGCTGTAAGAGGGGACATCTGCTTTTTTTTTTTTTTTTAATGAGGCTTTGAACAGGAGCACAACAAAGTGTCTGTTGGCTGGGAACGTGGAAAGGGCTTTGGTTGCACCTTGGGGAAGGATTCAGAGCTGGTTACTAATGAACCCTTTTAGGGAGGGAAGTAGACACCGGAGCGCTTGCACTTCTTCTCTCCTCCAGATGGGGTGCCACTGAGCCAGGCAGGGAGCTTCTTCCAGCTGAACTGGAGAATTCCCTGAGGGGCCCCCGAGAAGGTGTATCTGCCAAAAGAGTCCTCTCAGGGGTACATCCATGACAGATTACAGATGTAGGACACTGGGAAGATAAGATGGAGTGGTGTTGAAGCTGTTTCGGTTTTCTGTCCCGGAAACATGCCTCCTGGCTAACAAAGTGGCCACATAGTGTACTGCCTTTGATGATATTTTCCTGCCCCATCTGAGATACATAAAGTCTTGGCAACACACATAGATCATGAACAGAGGCTTTATGTTCAGAAAGTAATGGGGGGGGGGAGAGAGAGAGAGAGAAAGAAAGAAAGAAAGGAAGGAAGGAAGGAAGGAAGGAAGGAAGGAAGGAAGGAAGGAAGGAAGAAAGAAAGAAAAAGAAAGAACCCTGACATTATATAGATCGGCAGTTCCTTTGGTGAAGTATGTAGTTTTAGTAACAGGAGCACCGAGGAAATAAACAGAAACATCAAACCAAAACAAACAAAGGAAGCCTCATCCAAGCTATAAGGCCTTCCATTTTCAACAAAAACTATGTATCTCAAAAAGTTCTTGCTCTGAAAATTCCGTCAAGTAAGAATTAGAAAGTGGTTCAAGTTTAGGGTTTACCACTTCTTAAGCACCTGAAACCTCCCTCTTCGATTTCGGTTGCCCACCAAGTCCTGCTTTGCCCGCTGCATGGTCTGCCAGTCTCCAAAATGATGAGTTTTGCAAGAGATTAAGAGCTTATTCACAGGGCTGGGGATAGAGCTCAGTTGGTAGAGTGCTTGCCTCGCATGCGCAGGGCCCTGGGTTCAATCCCCAGTACCACTTACTCACAATATAGCCAAAACACGAGGAAGAGGAACTTCAGGCCTCAAATCTGATTCCCCAGGAATAGGGTTTAGGGGTATTTATGGGCTCAAGAAACTGGGCAGTCTGAGGCATGGAGAAAGCAACTATAAGAAGCACAAGGTGGTGTGTGCATGCATAATCCAATCTCATGGCTCTTCAGAGGGCGTCTGTTCAGAGAGTGACAGTGTTGGCATGGCCTGAGGGTGTGTTTGTCACTCTTTAGATACTTGCTTTAGATACTTGCACAGCTCCCAGTGAAGGTTGGGGTTTCAACTGGTTTGAGCTACCTCCAAGTTCCTGAAAACACCTCAGGCAACCATTACCTTATGATCTAAATGCGGGAGGTGTTATATAGTTGAGCAAATGGGAACATACTGCTTAGCTCCCCGACCTCCAAAATCAATGATACAGGCTGTCAAGGCTGGAGGGCTGATTCCGGCTGTCCCTTGGGGATTGCACCTCCCTGCCCAAACTTCTTTTAAAGTGGGACTGAATGTCCAGATATCAATTAAGAGGTGAAGAGGGGACTAATGTTGAAATAATAAAGTACACAGTGTTAAAGAAGAAAGACAGGAAGCCGTTGTTCTAGATTAAGCTCCTACACCGAGTCCCCACAGGCTAAAAATCAAAATGGGGTCTCTCATGCCAAAGTTCTATATCATCAGGCTGAAACTAAGCTGTTTTTCTGACATTGTGAGAAATCAGGAGAGAGAGAGAGAGAGAGAGAGAGAGAGAGAGAGAGAGAGAGAGAGAGAGAAAGAGAAACAGCCACAGTCCCAAGCAGGCCAGTTTCAATCAGCATGCTAATGAAGTTCTCCTGGTTTTAATCCTTACACAAAAGGAGTGACCTGAAGTGACCCGATGTTAATCAATCAGTTATTTTTGTATTGTTCAGTCTCCTTGTCCCCACCTTACAAAGAAAGTCACTTTGAAATGACTGGTTTTTTGTTCTTGGATTCTGCTTTGTACAGCCCTTAGAGAAGGGTTATAAAACCGGCCTCCTCTGCTTAGCCCATTGGAACACGGTTGCCCTCTCTGGAATCAAGCATAGAGCCAATTAAGATCTTTAAACTGATTGTTGAAATCTGGCCGCTGACAATAGGAGGTACTCAGTAAAAGGTAGCAATTCTTGAAATCATCATTGTCCTGAATGTGGACGCAGGTTTTTCTCCCCAGAGCCTTTGAACAGGTAAAGCCGGCAACACTGAGGGCTCTGGGGCGTGGTGGGGGATGCCACCCACTGAGCCGTTAACCCAGGGTGCCCTAGGGAAAGGGCAAGCCAGTGAAGAGGGTGGCTGTCACCTGCCCACCCACCTCCTTGGTAGTAAGAAAATACTTTATGAATTTGTTGCCAAAAGCTTGCTCCTTGTCCCCAATGCCAATCCAATAAAGAGGACACAGTTTTGAGAAAAAGGAAAAAGAAGGCTTATTGCTTTGCTGGCAAAGGAGAAACACGGGGGACTCCTGTCATCAGCAGGAACAAGGGGCTTTTAAAGAGGTGATTTTAAGGCTACATCCCACGGGTTCTCTGTTGGAGTTGTAATTTAGTTGTTAATTTGGGAGACAAGCATTTCTGAGATCTTCAGGTGCCATCTCCCTAGTCTGGATTACTTCATGCCTATGGGTGTGTGTGTGTGTGCGTGTGTGTGTGTGTGCGTGTGTGTGTGTGTGCGCTCAAGGGCAGATAATCCTCCCTTAAAATGGGGGAAGAAAGACAACCCAGTTTCCCCTGAGATTAGGGAGGGGAGAGATTAGGGAGGACCTGAGACAGAGGAAGGGAAAGAAACATGTCCATTAAAAAAATAAGTCTCAGTGGCTGAGCAGCAAGGGCCACATTCACAGCATAAAGTGGACCCTGTTACAGTTTGAGCGTTCCCCTGTATGGTAGACCTCAGGGAGACATGCTGCATGTGACATGCCTGGGCAAGGTAGGGATTTATTCTGTGGGTCCTGAGTTTTACTGAAGCTTTGTTAATTCCAACTGAATCCGATACAACTAGATGTCTCGTCTGAATTTTAAAGCATCTTACCCAAAAGGGCTGCTACAGTTTGGATCCTAAATGTTCCCCGATGGCCCTCATGTCAGAGGCTTACCCCTCAGCTTGGTGCTCTCAGGACGTGGTGGAAACGTTCAGAGGTAGGGCCTAGTGGGATGTTTCAGGCCAAGGGGATGTGCCCTTGAAGGGGCTATTGGGACCCCAGGCCCTCCTCTTCCTCCCTCTTTGGCTCCCAGCCTCCATGAAGTGAGCAGCTTTCTCCGCCCTACCACAATGTACAGCCTCATCACAGACCCAGGGAGCAATAAGGCAACCAACCATAGGCAGAAACCTCCAAAACCCTGGGCCAAAACAAACCTTTCTTCTGTTTAAGTTGATTTATCTCAGGTATTTGTTACAGTATTGCAAAGCTGACTAATGCAGGCCTCTGCTGTAGGTTGGGGGTAGTGAAAATCAACAACCACAAAAACCCAAACATCATTCTCTTCTTGCTCCTGAGCATTCAACCATTTTTTTTCTAGGCTTCTTTCTCTGGGCATCTATTATGATGTCACAAAAAACGGCTGCATGAATCAATGGCTGGTTAATTCAGTACGAAGGGATGGTCACGCACACATGCCAAGTAAACTGGCTTAAGCCTGTGAGAAGTAGCTAAATTCTTACTTATGTATGGAGAACTCATTGATCCAGCCTCATGGACGAGTCCTGGAGAAAAAATAACTTTGTTCCCAGACTGAATTCTGCCTTCCTATTAACACCACCCTACTGGTTCTGCATACGAATAGAGAGAAAATTATCACCATACAAACATTTGTCTCAACATTGGTATTCTCATATTTTTCTTATGGGCTGGTGACAATTTAAGAATAAAACACCTGGAAGGTTTTCGTTGGGGCCTATGGAGGGGGACTCACTGGGGCCATGGTACTGAAAAGTGCAGATATAGGTCTGCTCTCGGCTGCCCTCTAGTGGCCTAAATGTGGATCGTTCTCTCCAAAGTAGCATCTCCAAGGAGGGAATAGTGAAGAATAGGGACCGGACTTCACAAGCATTCACCTGTTCATCTGGACAAAACAAAGGCTTATTAGGACTTTATAGTAACCCATTTTTATTGAATTCATCTTTCACGCCTTCCGTCACCATTGTACCTTGGCTAATTTCTCTCTTCATGACGTATCTCATCTGTTTGTATTTTTTCTGTCACCCTGACTTGAAGATGCCATAGCTTGGTTCTTGAAAGTCCCCCAAAGAGGCCCATGTATCAAAGACTTGGTCCCTGGACTGTGGCACTATTGGGAGGGGGTGGAGCCTTTAGGAGGTGGGACCCAGTGGAAAGAAGTCACGTCATTGGGGGCGTGCTCTCTAAGGGAATATGGGGGCCCTGGCCCCCTTCTCTCTCGCTCTCTGCTTCCTGGCCACCATGAAGTGAGCAGCTTTTCCCACTGCACACTCCCTGCCATGATGTTCTGCCTCAACACAGGCCCCCAAACTGGATCCAATTAAACATGGACCGAAACCTCTGAAACCACGAGCCATAATGATATTTTTTCTTCTTTAAGTTGATGATCTCTGGTACTTTGTCACAGTGATGATCAGCTGGCTAGTGCAGAAGGTAAACTTCAGGAGATTCTGGGCTTAGTTTGGTTCATTGCCATATCTCTGGGACCTAGAAGAACGACTGGCACATAGTAGGTGGTCTATAAATATTTGTTGAATGAACAAATGAGTGTCAAGCTTATCTAAGAACAGGGTACTGTCATGAGAGATTTAAAGCATATGGGGTTCATGATTTTGAAGAACTGGGCCAAAAAGGACTATGATTATAGAAAAAACTGGTGACCCTAGTGCTTTAAAACCTGGAGGAGACTAACCCTAGGGAATCATTCATCCTTGGCTTCGATATTTGAGGAAGGTTGGACTGATTGCATTATTTCCAAAGAACCTACAAACTGGTGGAAGATAGAGGGCAGGAATTCTGTGTTATTAAAAACCTGAGGATTGTCTGGAGTGGTCGTGAAGCGTTCTGGGCATCACCAGAGGTGCGTAATCACAGTGTGGAGAAATCTTTGTGTATAGGTATTATTGACAACGGCAAGCTGCAAGGTTTGTAAAAACTCATTTACCTGAGGCTCTTCCCCAACCTACTAAATCAGAATCTCAGGAGGAGGTCCCAGGAATCTGGATTTGCAGCAGGGTCCCTTGGTGACTTAGAGGTGGCCCTCCTCAGACTAAGGGAGGCCTCGGAATGGTCCACTCAGGTCCAAGACGCAGTTGGACTAAATGTTGTGAAACTTCCAAGCATAAGATTTCCCGGTTCCAGAAGACCATGGAAGGTCCTCTCCGGAGTGGGGAGAGCAGTGGGTGCCGTCTTGGCCAGGGGTATCACTAAAACAGAAAACCCAATCAAGAAGGTTGGGAGTCTGGAAGACGTTTTAAGCAAAATAAAACTCCAAATGTTTTCCCGCCCTGCAGTGGGTAGAAAGGACCAGCCTTCAAGTTCCCGTGTGCAGATGACCTGCCTGGCCAATCTCTGTTTCGAGGTTGAGCTTGTAATAACGCTTCCTGCGCATGTCTTTCCCGATCTTCGGGGCCTAGAGACGAAACTGAAAAGTGGGCCAGATTCTTTTAGGAGAATTGTCAAGTGGAAAAATATGTGTAGAGCCCAGCTGCAGAGGTAGGAGATGGGCAGCCTGCTCAGGCCATCCCCCACTGCACCCCAATCCTAGTTTCTGTTCCGAACCTTCCTGTATGCTGTGTTGGTCTTGGCGGAGGTTTGACCACTGATATGAGGACTAGGGAAAGGCGTCAAAGATTAAATGCTCTCCCATCTCAGCCTTTAATGCAAACAAATTTAATTTAGGAAGTTGAACGAGGCGGGTGGGTGTGAGGAATCTGATTACCCAAGTCTAACCTGCGGCCATTCATTTATAGTAAGTGCTCATTGAAAACCAGCTCCTGCCAAGCTTATCTGTGGAGGGCAGAATTGGGTGGGAACACAAAGTTGAACAGTCTGTGGTCCTGCTCTCGGGGAGCTCAGGGTCCACATGTGTTGCTGGAATCACAACAGGTCCCTAATCTAGCTCCTCCACCCTTCTCTAGAGACACCTCTTCTCCCGGGACCGGAGGAGGGGAGGAGGAGGAGGCCCTGTAGGACTCAGGGTACCCCCCACAGTGGCCTTTCATTGCCATATAACAGCAGAAGGACCCAGGAGGGGCTGAGTTCTAGGAGGGGCACCAGCTACGGGGCAGAGGGGGGGACCTCCTCAGGAGACTCAGGCTGTCCCACGCCCAGGTGAAGACAAGACCAAAGTTGCTGGGCACCTTTACGGGAGCCCTTGGGACTCCCAGGAACAACTAGGGGGTAATTTGCAGGTGGACTTAGGTCTGTCTTGGGTCAACGGGTTAACAAACTAATAAGACTCAGGTAACCATGGTAAGAATTTTGTTTCACAGGCTGAGAAGACCATGGCCGTGGCCGTGTTAGGAACTCTGAGAAAGAGGCCAGGAATCTGTGAGGGGGGCCGGGCTGGAGGGGCAAACGGACATCGTGAGCTAGGCTTTGAGGGATGCGTAGGAGTTTATTAGGCTGACACAGGTCGGTGAGCGAGCTGAGCTCTCCCCTTGCACTTCCTCGCCTTCTCCCAACACCTGGTGCCGACTGGATTTGAAGGGGTGGGGTGTAGGGGAGGGACCATCTTCTCACAGGCATCCTAGGAAGCCCACTGTGGACTGCGGGACTGGCGGCCTCCCCTTGGTCCTAGGTGAGGCTGGGCTAGGCCCTGCCATGCTGGGTCAGGGAGAAGGAAGACGTGGTGCCTGCTCTGGTTCATGTGCAGGTTGATTCAGCCAAGGGAGACAGGCAGGTTCTCAGGAGGGCCCTTCATCCTCCCTGTCCCGCCGGCCAGCATCAGGCTGGACTGCCGGGCTGGCTGCAAGGTCATGGTGTGTAGGGGGGTAGGGACACTCTTGAAGGCCCCCGAGGCGGGCTTGAGGTGGCTTTCCTGGGGACACTTCAAATGCGTGGGTCTGCCTGCTGCCATCGGGAGGGATGATTACTTTGTACCAAATGTGGCATCAACAGGCCCTCTGCCCCTTCCATTCACAGCTGCCCCTGTGGACGGGACTCAGCCTGCTCCTGAGCAGGACCCTGGGAGCTCCCGTGTCCTCGGGGGAGCGTGGCCTTCCTTGTTCGCCATAAACCACAGCTTGTCTGACTTATACGCCTGGAGGTGGGAGAACATCTGCAAAGACTGGGAGGTCCTCTTCTCCCTCAGTCCCCCACCCCTGGGTTTTGGGGGGTAAGGGATTAGACCATGGTGACCAGGGTGGTCACCCCCACAGGACTACACAAGAATAAACAAGTGGCCGAAGTGAACCACTTCATCTGCCAAAGCACAACAGCCACCAGGTCCCTGAGGTCGCTGTGCCTGGCAGCCGGCCAAGAGCTCTGCCACACAATGGAGAGATGTCCCCATTTCCCGCTCAGTTAGCGTCCTTCCCCTGGCACCTGCGCCGGGGACCCCGGGGCTCCCCACCCTCGCGCTCGTGGTGGTGCAGATCTGAGCTGTGGACCCGGGGAACTCCCTTCACTGGGGCCCGCACACCTTTTACTTGCTGCATTGGAGGAATCAGAGAGAGGCTCGTCACCTGCCAAGGCCCGGAGCTCCGTGAGGATGGATTCTGGGCTCTGCCTGTTACGGGCTGTCATCAGGCTGACATCTCTGTGGCCACAAGGAGTTAACACAGGGACTTAATTAAAGCCACCTTTCCTCTGTCTGGCAGCCACCCGGCCGCGTCTTGTTCCAGGACACCTGGAAGATGCTTCGCGGAGGGAGCTGGGCTTGGAGCGCACCCCTGTCCCCGCCCTGGTGAGGAGGTGAGGGGATGGGGTTCCCGCTGGAGCCCAGGCTGGGAAAGGCAGATGAGCCAGTCAGCTCTCTGCACACAGGGCAGGGTTTCTGTGCCCCAGGTCTGCGGGAGCCGCTGTGGGAGAATGTGGCACATTTGCAGAGACGCTTCTGCTTAGAAAGGAGGCCTCAAAGGAGGGTCAAGGCAATGGTATCCAAGTAGAAGTTGCTCAAAGGGTGTTAACTCAGAAAATAGTGATTTAAAAACCTGTGAGTTTGCAAAACGCCCCACGGGCATTCAAAGTGATTTGGTCCTCACAGCAGCTCTGACAGGTGGGCTTTGTGTTTATTACCATGCCATCTGCTTGGTGGACATGGACTGAAGGCCCACTATGAGCTGGCACTGTGCTAGGCTCTGGAGAAGCAGCAAACAAACCAGGTTCCTGCCATGTGCCTCTCACTCCTTAGGAGGAGGCCAGCTCTCCTCACTTTTGAACTTGTGATCCTCCTGCCTCAGCCTCCCTGGTGAAGTGGCATCCCCTTTCTCCACTGAAAAGTCTTAACCAGGCCTCTCCAAAAATCTTCACAAAGACTGATTTTAGGACTGTCAGCAAAAGAGTCTCTGCAAAAGAGTCCAATGTAGATAAACTTCCTATTTTCCTGTCACCCTGTTTACTTGGCCACTGGCAGGGAAGATACCAGCACTCCAGGTGCTGGACACCCCTTACTAGTTTTTCAAATACTTTGAAGAAATGTGCAAACAAGGCCTCTGGCCTTGAGCTGGGCTTCACAGAGATGTCTACATTTTTCAGATAAGTTACAAATGGGCTCCATGGTAACAGCTGGCAGGGGGAGGAAAGAAAGGGGAGAAGCTTTTCCCTTCTCAGGTGTTGTCCTTGAAGGGTTAATTTGCCCAGAACAGTGAAAGAAAAAGCTGCTTTTATGTGAACTTCTGCAGACTGTGAACTTCTGAGCCCTTCCCCTTACATGCTGGGTGTAAAACTCTGAAACTCCCTGAACTCGGGGTTCAGGGGATTGATTGATTACAGCAAAAGCTGTGCCCTCTGAGCCTGGCTGCAGCCAAATAAAACTGTTTTCTGCTGTCTTCGGTGCCCTGCCTTGTCTGTCCTTACAACAGTGGGATCGTATAACTGTCAGAGGCAACAGCCGAGTCTCCTGGTCAATGAGCTTTCCCAACCGTGGTTCAACCACCAAACTGAGAACACAGTTTTCTGGCACCCCCGCCCCACACCCATCGCTGAGGTAATCCTGCTATTTGCATTTGCAACAGCATCAATAACAAAGAGCAAGTGCTGTCACTAGGTATGTAGTCATGTGAGGCTTCAGCAGGGCTTGAACTAGGGAAGACTCCAGAATAATGGTTGGTGAGTGAAGGAGGTGGGTGGGCAGGTGACAGCCACCCTCTTCACTGGCTTGCCCTTTCCCTAGGGCACCCTGGGTTAACGGCTCAGTGGGTGGCATCCCCTTTCTTTCC
>NW_025999913.1:10078373-10084618 GCF_001458135.2 Marmota marmota marmota
GGGGGGGGGGGGGGGGGGAGAAGCCACCAGAGGAAAAGGCAGTATTTCCTTTTATCCCTGACTGTTATAGCAGTCTTGCTAATGACTAAATCAATCGAGCGGACAGCCTGCCTTAACACAGCCGGTGGCATCTACGGCTATTGTCTAGTTCTTTGAAAAATTACAGAAATTCCAGTGACTTGGAAGGCGGAGGCAGGAGGATCACAGATTGGAGGCCAGCCTCAGCAATTTAGCAAGGCCCTAAGCCACTTAGTGAGACTTTGTCTCAAAACAAAGCAAAACAAAACAAAAACTGGGGACGTGGCTCAGTAGTTAAGAGGCCCTGGGTTCAATCTCTGGTACAAAAAGTAAATAAAAAAAATAAAATTACAGAAATTTCAGGTATATCCTGAGGTAAGTCATTTTCATTTAGGTGGTTAATAGATAGCTAAAGAGGGAGTGGTTGGTGGAGTTTGCTTTTGGTGAAACCCTCACAAAGTGGTGCTCTGATATATGGAAAAATATATGCAAATATCTACACACATAAGTTTATTATAAATTTTACTGATATAAAGGTTGTGTATCACATAATTTACAAAAAAATATAAAGTTGGCAATACTCTTTATTGCAAATTCCATATGGCCAATTGATTCTTATTTCTTTTTGTTCTTTTATTTTTTGGTACCTAGGTATTGAACTCTGGGGTGTTTAACCACTAAGCCACATCCCCAGCCCTTTTTAAATTTTTTATTTAGAGACAAGGGTCTTGCTAAGTTGCCCAGGGCCTTGCTAAGTTGCTGAAACTTTTGAACTTGTGATCCTCCTGCCTCAGCCTCCCAAGCCACTGGGATTATAGGCATGAGCCACTGTGCTTGGCTTGACCAATTGTTCTTCCAGAATGCTTTGTTGATTTCTGTGGAACTCTTGTATCCCTCATCAACCTTGGTTGATTCAACCATCATTTGATGAAATCAGACTGTAAACAAATGTTTGCTCACTTCCAGTTCAGCGGGCCCTGAAAGCATTAATAACTGCATGGAATTCCAACATGAGGGTTGGTGGATGTTTTGGCTTTGAACAAACAAAAGGGAAAAAAGGGAATGATATGTGGGCATTTCATTCATTCATCAATGACTGATTTTGTTGTTGAGTTAGATCATGGCTTTTGATCCTGAAAGAAAAGCTCCTCAATTGTGGCACAGTCCCTAATCTGCCAGCTATGGAAACAATTTTATTGTATACTTTTAGGTTTAGTCTGCACCATTAGCATTTTACCCACCACCTTCTTAAGTCTAGATGGGCATCAACAACAGCAGAAACAACAACAAATCAGCCGAGGCCCGATGTGTAGTGCTTGCCGATTCCCGTGGTGTAAATGCTCTTACCATGACGATCCCATGCCGTCAACATGATGTCGCTGACCACATTGATGGGAAAAGAAGTGCAGTACCAGGTGGCTATGTGACATTTCTACATACAGGCACAACAGAACAAAGTCATCTCAAGAGCACAGGTAATAGAAACATATAGTAAAATAATCAGAAAGAGATGTATTGAGTATTAACTCTATTTTAATATACTTTAATCATGAATTTTAATAATGACTGCATCTGACAATCGGCTTGCAAAGTCTTGGAAATGTAACAACCAGTCCTCGTGAGCTGGTACAAATCAGCTTCAACACACCCACCACCAAATATCACTCCATTTAGGTTTGAAAGATGCTTCTCTTATCATAACATGTTGTGACACTTGACTACTAAAATAAGACATAGAAACAGCTGATCAGTACATGTATGTTGCATGAATGAAGACATATGGGAGAATATCTGTTTGCTAAAATCAAAGCTTGCTCTTGTTTTCTCACAAGATCGTCCGTGTAACTAAGTGTTAAACTGGTAAATACTGTACTTGGGGTAACTAGTCTCGTTTCTCTCTATGACCATCTGATTTTTCTGCCTGTTTTCTACAGGTACAGCTTGAATTTTGCAACTAGGTCCTACAATTTGATCCTACCTTGTTTAATTTGGAAGAGTAACCCGTAACAACACTAATTTTAAAATACCAGTAGGTTCCTGACTATGGTGTCATCGCAGGTGAGCACCTGCTAATTAGCTAGCAGGGATTTGGGCTTTGGGGACTTATCTCACCAGCTGCTTCAGGTTGTTTACACTGCGAGACACTCACCTTTATCCCTGCAATTAGCCCCGGGGCCTTGGCACTCTTGCTTGGAGTCACAAAAGCCAACAGGCAGGCTCCTCTCCAAGACGGCATTCTGTGTGCGATCTGTCCCGGGCTCAGGGAGGCAGCCCAGGGCGGCACTGAAACCACAGCTTTGCAGGTAGGAAAAGCGGCCACTCAGCAGATGAGCAGGGACATACTCATGGTGTCCCTTGTCCTTCATTCATTCTCACTCGCTTAGCGAGGAGCTACCTGGTACCCACCTGGTACCCACCTGGAATCTGAGCAGTGTGAATTTCCGACCATTTAAAAACCTCATAGACTTTTTTCTTACTGAAAAGAGAAAAAAGCAAAGCATCATTATGGTAGAAGACAATCATGAAACAGAGAAGTAAAATGAGAAGAAAAGCAATTAAAAATCTCGGTTTCAAAGGTAGGCACCAAGTCTTCTCGACGTTTTAGGGCCTACGTAACACACGGTTGCAAAATTGGAACCTTACTTAATGTAATGCTTTTTGTGACTTAAAATTATATAATGTAGAAAGTGTACCCTAAATCATAGGGTTTTGACAAAATATTCCTTAGAATTATTGTCTTAATGGGAAATAAAATAAACTGATGATGTTTGCATTCTGCTGGCTCTGGAAATGCAGGACTGGGACAGATGGAACCAATGGCTGCGGCAGGCCCTTCCCTGAAGAAGCCAATCCGAGCCTGGGAGCCTTGTTACTGTGGTTGTGTTTCTTCTTCTTTTTTTTTCTTTCTTTTTCTTTTTTTTAATGATGTCATTTGGATTAGAATCCTGAATTTTGTGAATTCGAATACTGTTACTTAATGCATATTTCAGTCATCATTTCCTTTAGCTTACTCAGTGAATGGTAATACTGTTTTTGAATGCAAATTCACATTACCTGGGCTCAGAAAAAAGCCACACAGGAGCATGAGCAGTTTGCTGGCACTAAGAGGACTGTCCCCCACCTCTGTTCTTCCCACTCTACTCCATCCCTGGAGTGACCACAGCCCACATCCCGTTGGCTTTAGCCCAGGTGTCTCCCCTGAGCTCCAGATATTCTGGCCAACTTCCTCCTGGTCAGTTCTACCTGATGTCTCCTCCACAAGGAATGCCAAGAAGGGAACACTTCATTTCCTTGCACCCTTCAGGGCCCGCTCCTGGTCCTTTCCCGAGTCCTGGGGAACCGCATCTGGACCCCTCCAGCTGTTGCTGGTCTCTCCTTACCACCCCTCCACTCCATCTCCGTTTGCCCCGGGCTCCCTGGTTTGGTTCAAGCCCTCATTAGCTTTGACCTGCCTTGCCCCAGCGTCCTCCTTTGCAAACCAGGTCCTTGTTCCATCGTCCTAGTGACCTGTCTGCAGCCTTACTCCTCCAAGCTTGGTCCCCGAACCAGCGGCATCAGCATCACCAGGAAGCTGTCAGAACTGGAGACTCTCAGGTCCTGTGTTTTCTAGCAGCAAGGGCCCAGTCTGGAGATGGCAAGCCTCGTTAGTTTGAATACAGAACCTCCAATATCAAACATCGGTGATGGGATAAATGAATCTGTTCATTCAAGTAATAGACACCTGTTCAGGAAATGACATAAGGGTGTCACACAGGGATGACACTGAGGGGAACCCTCAAGTCTCAAAAAGTTATGTGCACTGTGATTCCTCGCATGTGACATTCTAGGAAAAGAAACTATGGGGACCGAGCTTCAGTGGTGGCCAGAGGCTGGGGGAGGGGGAAGATTTGATGACGAAGGGAGAAGATGAGGGAATTTGGGGACGCTGAGGGAGTGCTGGATCCTTACCATGATGGTGCGCACGTTTGTCTACATGTGTTAAAACACATGGAACCAACTGTACCCAAGAAGACCAAGTAGACTCTATGTGTATTTAAAAATATGCAACAGATAGTATGAGTATAGACCACTGAATAGAATCAGAAACCATGAGTTTGCACTGATGTAAATAAGTAAATGCAAAATATCTACCAATATTTAAGTAACTGCACAGGAGAAAGATTATGGGTGGGGGGGGGGCAGGCCTGGCAGATCCACCTAAATGGAGTGATCCAAGTTAACACCCTCACTAACGCACAAAGCAGAATCACTGCCATCTGATGAGATGCAGCGTTGAGATCACAGATGGACCAGCGTGTGACATTTGCGGTCCCACAGGGCCTCATGCTTAGAAGCCCCACTGTTGGTTTCGAGCCCTGCTGTCGCCTTCTTGGAATTCTCACTCATTTTAACACAGATCTGCATTTTCATTGCAGCAAGTGCTGCCTGAAATGTAGCTGGTCCTGGACGCGGCACCGGTTATGAGATATTCTGGCCAAGGTGGCCTAACCTGAATCTGACCATGATTCCAAATTGTGGTGCCAAGTTTTGCATTCAGCAAAAGCAGTGTCCTGCCCTCTTCCACAGAGCTGAGGTCATGAGAGCCACTGGAAGACGGAGGAACTGGGTCATGTTGGGGGAACCAGAGACTCACAATGAGAAACTGCCAGGCAGGATTCTCTGGCTGTAAAGGGTGCCATTGGGACAACTAGTGAAACTTGAATGGGGTCTGAAGATGACAGGGCAACGACGAATCAGTGTTCATTTTCCCATCCTGATGGTTGAGCTCTGGTTGGGTAGAAGAACCCTCTTGTTGGTAGGACATCCAAGCTTCACTACTTAAAGGTGATGGACGCCATATTGGTAAGCTACTTCCAGATAGTCGTGCTCTTTGTATGCAACCCATGAAGTCGGAGATGGTTTCAAACAAGAAAAAGTGATGGACAGAGGGAAAAGCAATGGGGAGTGGGAACCCTTCCCTAATGGGGTGATGGCTGCCGTGTGGGAAACAGTTGCTGGAGGGAAGCAGGGAGACGAGCTGGCCCCACAGGAATGACCCACTCTCTGAGGACTAATGGGCTGCAGCACCTCTCAGAAGGCTGACCACCCACAGCACGGGGCGCTGGCAGGGCTCAGCCTCAGCAGCAGTAATCGCCAATCTTGTGCCCGCCTTCCTTTGGAGCCCTGCCAGGAGGCGTCTGGCACAGAGGCTTCTTGCCAAAGGGCACTTCTGATCATGACTTGCCAGGAAGGTTGAAAAGCAGCTGGTTACATTTTTTAAAATCTAGTTTTTCTATTATTTGGCGCACACGTTAAAGTGTCACTTTAAATTAATTATCACAGAACCAAAGACAAGCTCAGGGAGCACAGGGTGATCATCAGATCATGCTGTATTACCTGGGGCTGCCTGGCAACTGCAAGCTCCCTTGTCCTGTGTGGACCTTGCATCCTCAAGCCTCCTCAGGAGAAGAATCTTGTGGCTTTAATCCGGCTCCACTCGTGTAAGTCCCTTTTGTGTGGCTAAAACAGAATACCATGGACTGGGTAATAAAGAAAGATGTTCTTACATTTCTGGAGACTGGGAGGTCCAAGGTGCAGGGGCCTTGCATCTGCTGCATCATCCCATGGTGGAAGGCAGGAGGGCAAGGGATTGGAGGAGAGAAAGGGAGAGGGAGAGGATGGGGCCCTCAAACTCAAGCCCACTTTATAATTGGCACTAATCCATTCTTGAGGGTGGAGCCCTCATGACCTAAACACCTTCCCTGAGGCCACACCTCCTACTGGGGATTGGGGATTGCTTCTAATTCATACACATGGTTTTGGTGGGGCACATTTAAACCATAGTACAACATGCCCACACACAAAAACATTTTTGCATGGGCCTCTGATTTTTGGAACCAAAGAGACCTTGTTGAGAAATTACTCCAGTCCCTTCTTTTTGTAGACTTACCAGGTAAGTGACATTTTAGAGGTTGGTTGGGTTTAGCTGTGCCCCAAACTTGTCCTTAACTATTGTCAAGTCCTCGTTACAGAAAGACCTTGACTTAGGTGCTGGGTATTACATCTATTGCCTCTGCTTTCTCCTTTCTTTTTGGAATACCCTGCCGCAGTCTGGCTGGGCACAATCAGGAGCCACTTGTCAAAAGAAACTAACTTTATTTTTAGAACCACACACGCCAAACAAAACAGCCTCTCAGGAAAAATCCTCAGAGCCTCAACTGCCACCACCGGCTTTCCACAAGCCTCTC